>NW_003314265.1:83230-98266 GCF_000143415.4 Selaginella moellendorffii | reverse complement strand
GCCAATAGCTCCTCTAGCATGGTATCCTAGAATTGGTCGAACACCTATTGGATCACTAAAGGTATTCTTCCGTTCCCATCTTTTTGTCACTTTTCACTGAGAGTAAGCATAAAAATGCTGCCTTGGTTCCTTTAATGAGTTGTCCTTTCGTGGACACCAGGTTTAAGCAAGAGTTTTTGGCCTTACATTGCCCTACCTTTAGATCCTAGGCCTCCACCCTAGATCGTTCTCCCCGAGCATTCGTCAATACCACAAGGTTCCTACCTTGTCCATGCAAGGCTACCACAAATCGATTGAACCAATCCATCCTAAAGATTACGTCAAATCCCGCCATGTCCAATACGATTAAATTCATGTCTACTTTCCATGTCCCTACTTCGACTTTCACTTGTCGAAGTACCTCATCGGTGCTTTGGCTACCTTGAACAAACTCTATAGTCCTTAATTCACCCAGCCGCTGCACCATTAGTCTGGCTTGCCGAATTATGTTTGCAGCCACAAAATTATCCAAAGCACCTGTGTCAATAAGGATCTTAATAAAGCTACCTCCGAGCTATAAGTGACTAAATTTTCCATTCTACTTTAGTCACTTAACCACACCTCCGACCACTTGGAAGAGTCTCATTCACAACCTCCATAAGTCCAATTCAAGACTTAGGATTTGCTAGCCCCGAGAATGGCATCCATGCCACTCAACTTTTGCACCTGGTCCCAGTGCTCCACGTGTCCGATCCCATGACCGACACTCAAAGGTACCACCGACATAACAGCCTATTACGCTAAGGCCATGCCCAATCACCTTTGCCACACTGGTAGTCCAATACCACTTGCATCACAGTCTTGGCTCTCCAAGACTGGGCCCACCATCCATGAGTGGTCGTCCCAGATCCACTCCTTAGCATCCTTAGGATGCTCACTGACAAGGGGAACAGCCTTCCCCAATATCCCTCTTTCAGTCCCCACCAAGTCCTTTCCTACACATGGCCGTGTTCGCCAACACTGCACTGGGTCAAAGCCCACCGGCCCGACCACTAAGTCCCAATGTCCTCTAGGACTTCCTCACCATGTGACTATATCTTTAATCAGTACACCAGATGTCTGCTCCTCTTCTTTTCCACCGTCTGGGACTTTGGGGCAACATTTTGGAACACCATGGCCTTACGCGAGCCACTTGGGTACTCTCCCCGCCTTCCGTCCTTGGGTGCTCTAGCCATTGGCTTAGAGCGAGGTTCTGTTGAGCCACGCCAAGTATCCAAGTAAGTAGTGCTACCCACACTTGGACTAGGAGCATCAACCATTCGATCTCCCGGGGGAACTAGAGCCGACTCTTGAACACTTCACCAAGCTACCCTGCTTGTCTGTCCGTATTCACTCTAGTCTTGGACTTCCCAGTGGTCATCCCATTACCCAACAGTTGGGTATGGTCTTCCTGGGCCAAACTGGCCTTTCCTGGCCAAACTGGCTCCACTGGGCTTCAACCCCCACACTCTCCCTACTGTACTTTTGGAACCCCCTGCAGCCCCCCGCCCCACCCCCCCCTGCGGGATGATCGCTTTGGGCTTTCACCCAACTGCTTGTATTAGTATTTGGACTCGGACTCAGACTCAAACTCAAACTCAGACTCGATCTCAGTCCCAGATTCAGACTCAGACTCGGTCTCGGTCTCGGTCCCGATCTTAGTTCCATTTCTGACTCCATCTCGGACTCCATCTCAGGTCCATCTCAGACTCCATCTCGGACTCCATCTCGAGTCCATCTTGGACTCCATCTCGGTCCACCTTGGACTCTATCTCGAGTCCATCTTGGACTCCATCTCGGACTCCACCTCGGGTCCATCTCGAACACTTCCACGTGTCATATGTTAGTTCTTTTTGGGTCCCTTTTTAGAGCTTCACTTATTGCTCATTTCGTGCTCATTCCTCAAGCACTTTATTAGGAGTTCCACTCCCGCTCTCGACCTTTCAAGTCGGAGCTTTTAGTCCAAATGTGTTACACTCATTTGGCTTTCGCTTCAACCACTACCACGTGGCACCCTTTTGGCTCCACTTTGGGGCCAAGGGGTTTTGTGTCTCACACGAGCTTCCCTCGGAGGGCTAGTAAATGTTGTGAACAACTCTTTACCAAAGTTGCTCGTGTAATGAGTAATTTTGAGTTAGGGACTGGATCACGTACCTCAATTTGGATTTCACCCGACTTAATGGCCATATGGGCTTTAGCCTTCTTCGAGTAGAGACATTCCCTTAAAAAGTGTCCCGCTTCACCGTAGTTGAAACATACGTTGTTTCCCACACTGTTAGCAAACTTGAGTTTCTTATCCGTGGGTTTGTCTTTTTTTGCTTGACTCCCACACATACTTGCTTGCTGGCCCTTGGATCTGCCTTTTCGAAACCCCAAGGACTCATTCTTAGAGAAACTCTTCTTGAATTTCCTTTTGCCATATGTTCCCCTTGGTTTGGCCCTTTTGCCAAACGTGGACCTTGACCCTGTCGTGTTTCCCTTTCGCAGGTTATCATTGAAATGCATCTTGATAGCTACATCTAACACTTCCTTGTAATTTGTTTAGTTCCAATGTATCACCTTATCGCAAGCCCAGGTTTGCAAGCCTGATATGAAGGCATGGAATGTGTCTATATCACCCATATCCATGACAAGTATCCTCTTTGTCATAAACCCATTCACATACTCTTGAATGGTTCTGGTCTGCTTCAGCCTACTTAGCTCATCCCTTAGGTGCAGAGTAACATTCGGAGGAATGTAAGTCGCACGGATCCTCGCCTTCATCATTTTCCAAGTGGCCACCGGTCCTTCATTGGCCTTTGTCGTTCTCCACCAAGACTTAGCATTATCTGCTAAAGTATGGTTTTGCACATGGAACCTTCTCCGAGCTTGGTAACCGTAACGCTCGAAAGTAGTCCTCTATATCATAAAACCAATCTTCCACCACCTTATAGTCATTCACTTCCTTGAAGACTAGTGGGGGCTTTGGTTTGTACTTGGGAACTGCTTGCGAGATTGATTCCACTTCAGTCTGTTTGACCTTGTTTAGTTCCGCCTCAGTCCCCACTGAAGGGTCCGCACCTTCTGCGCTGCCAGCATCTACAATCTTTCGCTTTTTCTTCCGTTTCGTCACACTTTAGCTTGCATATGAGGGTCTCCAGCAGGCCATTGGTCTGTGCCAATTGTCCTTCTAGAACATCCAATCGAGCCTTGGACGACCGAACTTCACTATTGGACTCTTGTTTGGAAGTTTCCTCACTAGAATCCTCCTCGTGCAAAGATTCCTCATCCATAGGTTTTTGTTCAATCGGAGGCTCCAGCTCTAGAGGACGTTCTATTTCCGTCTTGGTTTGTTTACACCCTGCCATTACCATTTCCCAGTAATCCGCCTTTATCCTTCGCTAGAACTGAGGAAAATGCTCCAATACCAAATTGTAAGCCATAAATTTTTCTTTTCCAATTTGCCAGCTTACGTCGTTTATCTGACAAACACCGCCTTGGCTTTAGCTAAATTCCCTTGCCAAGGTTCCCGCTTATTGTACCAGCTCCTACTTGGTCCTATTTGGTTTTAGCTACTCACTACACAAGCAACGGAGCGTTATCCATCCATCCACGAATTCCCAAATCTCTCCCAATCCCCCTCCCCGGGTTAGACTAAACTTAAGGTTCAACTACACTCCCCATAGGCACAAGCAGCCAAGTACACCAAGCTTCCAGGTTCCTAACATCCCTTGGTACAACAAGACTTAATCATAAGACCCTCTAAATCCCAAATCTTGGGTGTAACTCTCACTTCGGGATGCCGGGGGGAAACACTATGGCCTAACGACCTAGTATGGGTACTTCTACCCCCCTCCCCACTTCCTTCCCGAAGGGAAGGCCCAAGCCTCTAGGAAGGGCGAGAACCAACGAGCCACAAGGTACTCAAATGGGGCACCACTCCACATGAGCTAGGATCACCACAATTGGTTTCCCTTCCAAGAGTGGGAGTTGTTCTTGAGCACTTCCTTGGGTGGCCCCTCCAGCACCACCCGAGTCCATGCTCACTCCCACCCAAGGCCCCTTAGCCCCAATCTTAACCTCAAGTCAGTTTGAAAGCACCACTGGAGAGTTCCTTCAAAATTGATTCCTAAATCTCACTATCCCTACTATACTTTTGGAACCCCCTACAGACCTTCCACTGCAGCAGCACCAACAAAACGTTGTTGACACCAAGGTCTCCACCCAGAAAATGGTGGCCGCCAATATGGAAAATGCCAACAACGCTAATAAGTGTGACTAACTTCATGACATACTCAGCAATGAACATCATGGCCACGACCACATCCTTGTCCTTATCTTTGGACTTGAGTAGTAGCAGCATCAACCTCTATTGTAACAGGACTATCACCCATAGGAAGTGGAGCTGAAAGACGTGCAACAAGAAGTGGAAGAGGTGACGTCTCCTAACATTGTGCCAAGTAAAGAACATCGGCTGGAGCAAATGCATGTAGAAGTCCAACAAGATTTTGACAAAGTGTTCGCCACAATATTCCTAGCTTGATCCGCTCTAACATATTTGGCTCTGTATAAAGCAAGAAACTTCGGAAACAAATGCCAAATTGCATCACCGACTCAAATGGCCCTTGACGAAGATGATGTAATTGTTAGAAAGCATCATCACAATCGTCAGCATGTTCGAATGCACAGTTAAAGATGTCTGGGAGAACACTCCAATCCCCATGAGTGGCTATGCTCAAACCATTGTACTATTGCAACACCGTGCCTTGGAGATATGTGGGAAACTCACACAAACATCTAACATCATCCCAAGAATGATATGGGGCAATCACTGTGAAATGATCAAACCAAGTACACATCATCCTTTGCAATTGCATAATATCAAGCAATTGCACCAACTGTTACTCCACAATCAAAAAAGGAGGAAACTACTAATTTGCCATGAAGATGAATGAAAAGGAAAGAGAAAAAAAAGAGAGGTGAAAAAAAAGCTAGAAAGAAAGGGAGATTTAGACAATGCAAAAGCTACATATAAACCAAAATTCTGAAAGGACAAAACAAAAGAAACGAAATGGAAAAAACTAGATCTAGATAATACAAAAGCTACATCTAAACCAAAATCCCAAGCACTCCTCAAGGACAATCAAAGGTGCCCCTCAATTCCACCAATATGAGTGCATGGAATATAAATACAAAAAATGTGCATATCAATTAGCTTAAAAACCCTAATTTATATATAAGAGTGAGTGGTCCAGATTGAAACCAATCTGATGGCTACCAAAATCCCACTATGCTAATATTAATATATAGTATCGTAGTCGTACACTTGGACCTCACATAAAGAATTATTTATATTATTTATTGACTGAGTTTACAATGTGTTTATGACTATATTTATTCACTAGGCTACTCATAAATTACCATTAACTATGTATTTTCTTAAATTGTATTTAGCTTTTTTTTGTTTTCAATTTTTAATAGATCTTTATTTAAATGAAGTTATCGATTGTTCAAATATTTCTTGGAAAAAACTCATGACTTGTGCTTTAGATATTCATTATAATAACTATGGCAGAGATGTAAATGTTTTTATATATAAATCTTCTTTATCATTTGAAATTAGAATAGATCCAAATCCAATAATAAAAATTTTTGATTTTACAGTAGATGGAGAGCCTTATCAATTAGTTGTTTTTCCAGGCTCGGCAAAATATAAAACAAAAGGTGATTATGGTTGGAGTAATTGGTCATTCGAAGGATGTTATAAACATGATGATTCAATTATTGTAGAATTTTTAGATTATAAAAGTAATTGTAAATAAGAAATAATTTTCTGTATGTTGCAATACTTTCTTTCCTTTTTTAACATAAAATTATTTTATATAATCAATTCTATATTATATTTTAAATATATATTTCTAATTTTAATATTTAAAGATGCAAATGTATAATTATGTTCTGCACTATAGATTTGCTACACCATACAGCAACACTTACTTTGTATTAGAAAAGATAATTAAATAATTATTAATACAATAAGCTGGTAATAAAGATTATCAATTGAAGATTTTAATAATTAAATTTATTTTTGAATAATAATTTCCGAATACATAGCTTAAATATAAATCTGGTGTGAAATGACAATGTTATCTAACTACAAACGTTTTGTTTTAATGGTATAACAATTAAAATATAAAAGAATATACTATAACATTCTGGCGGCCCTCCTGCCCCAAGCATGAACCTTCTGGATGTTCTGCTTGATCTATCCTCCCGCGCCGCCTCCCCCGGGCAGCATCGCCATTGGATTCTCGGGAGAGGGCTTGCCGAGCGTGATAGCTTGGAGCGCTCCATTCCCAGCTGGTAACGCATCTCTCGCCTCGAATCCCTGGCCTGCTACAAGCGATTCCTCGCCGTAATCTCGCGTTCTTGCCCTCTATCGCGCCGCCGGTCGTGATCCCCCACTCTACACCTGGAATTCATGGCTGCTCCTATCGATCCAGATGCCGCTACTGCGACCAAGCCCTACGCGAGACTCTCATCCTTCGATTCCTGCGGTTCCTAGAAGCTGCCCGGAGCTAGATCTCTACTTCTTCCACTGTTCTTCCGGACAAGCTCCAAATTTCTCTATAGAACCTAACGAAGAATCCCTCTTCTTCTTCTTCTTCGGGACGAACGCCGGGGAGCGGGAGACGCCGTACATCCCGCCACGTATATTCCTCAATCCAACGGTCACGGTGTCAAGAACGGCGCCGCGCGGCGGGAGCTCGCTGCGGTTGGCGACCCAATTTCGCGCCCTCTCGTTTGTATTTACATGGTTTGGCATTTATTAGAGATATAACATTAAACATTCCTTTTCCTTTCACTTTGTCTTTGTGAGGTTCTTTTTAAATTTTCGTGGGAAAGAAAGAAGCCCTAGTCCTTCCTACTGAAAGAGCTGTTCCATGGGCAACACGTTGCCACGTTGTAAACAGTAGTTACATGCGTGCGATTCATGCAAATATACACAAGACTTGACAACCACCTAGAAAATCAGATTTTTCCAGGCTTGATATTTTTGATAGCACGTCCTTCCAATACCATACCAAAAATATAATCTTCTTGACCTTAACTCTCGAAACTTATTAAACTAAGTAACGCGATCAAACGTTTACGTTTGACGTTGGAAAGTAAACAAACTAAGTACCTCAGACTTTAGAAGGTTCTCCCAGTAATTCATTCACAGAGCGCCTGAGAAGTTGGATGTGAAGAGAAATGTAGTAAGGAAAGGAGCAAGCTCTTTGAAACTGGGAAATGCAAGGATATTTTCCCGTCATGCACAGGATTGTTGAGCAACAGCAGCTTGTTGTTTGCAACGATCGCCCTCACCAGCTTCCTCCTTCTGCTTGAGCATCTTATACATCTAGAACGTGAAGGACATGAAAGGAGTTAAGTTTAGAAGGTGAAACAAGCCCTTCACCTCCTCTAGAACTTCCGTGAAGGAGTCCACTTTGTCGACCACACCCGCATTCTACCGGCATCGAGAGAGATCCTTACCGAAGCTCCGGGCCGGCTTCCCCATCGCCTTCCCGCCAAAGCCCACCCGAAGAACCCTACTTTAAACATTTTCCTCTTAAATTGTCTCGTCTTCCAGAGCCAAAGTAGCTGTCACTGGAGAGATTTTCCTTGGCACTCTTGGGCAGTGTTGATTTTTCTACGTCGCACTTTGCTCGTGGATGCTGAAGCAGCCGAGACGCTGAGGAAAATGGATCCGAGGACGCTGTCTGTGACTTTTAAGCTCGATGATCCTGTCGACAACTTGCAATGCACGCTCCACCTACCTCTGGGGCTTGGAGTTTCTCGGCACTAAATCGCTCTACCAGCTCGAAGCTCCTTCCTTTGCTTTGCGATTTTGTGAGTGGCAGTGTCACCGGTGATTTCTTCATCTTCATTTGTACAAAGGCTGAGCTCAGTATGAGTTTCTTAAGTTTTTCTTGAATGATCGTAGGTTGCTTGTGAATGTTCCACTTTCTAACAGAGAGCTCAACATGCTCATACTTTTTCTCATAAAAGGGTCCACCAAAATCTAATAATACATGCAATCTTATAAGAACAATTTAAAAATAGAAATTGTTTTAAAATAGATTTTGTACTCAATCTCTGGGATGAGACTCCAGGATTTATCGAGCCAAGAAGAATTGAGTCTCATCGCTTGGCAAGTTTGTATTTGGCTCAAAAAGCAGCAGCAAACATTGAAACTTCTGAACAAAAATATGAGAAATAACAAAAATGTTCCACTGTGAAGTTTTATTATTTAAGAAAAAAACTTCCACATCAAATCAAACTTTATAAACTAGTCAAAACAAAAATGTTAAATGAATGAATGAAGTCATTTTGCGATGTCCATAGCTCCCACCTCTTCTCAATCTTGAATAAAAGTGATATTTGGTACAGTGTTTTAGATCACCATATAATCGCTTTAGATATTTATTCTCATTCCTTTTAGGGTTTTAAAAGATTACACAAAGGTATGGCGAAAACCCTTGGATCAGGAAAAACCACGACGATCAACACAATGACGAGTGAGAGGCAGAGCCTCTCTCTCTCAGAAGAGGTAACAACATTGTTTCTTTCTTTCTTTCCAATGCCATGGACTCACATGTTTATGTGTACTTCAGATGCGAGCAAGGAAACAAAGAGCTTATAAAAATCGGGATTGCAGCAACGATCTTCAGGAAGGAGACTGGTAAATTCCTACGTTCGCAGCACCACTTGGTGGAGAATTGGAAGGGGGATAGTGCCGCGAAATTGATCGAGACTAAACTTTGAAAGTGTTGACCTTGTAGTCCAAAATCAATGACTTTTATTAATGGTAAAGCCATGGAAACTACAGGTCCGAGGCTTGTCGCTCCCAACTTGGCCATTCCCACTCGAAATGTCGATTCATAGGGAGATTGCTCGCCAAAGATCCAGTGTCGGCTCCAAAAAGGATTATCTATCCTGCTGTGCCTCCCACCCAGGTTTGCGATTTCTTGAATCGATTTTCATTTCAATCTTGCTTTTCTAGCCTGTCCCCATTCGCGGTCCGCGACGCAAGATGCGAGTCAGTTTTAGCAGCTGTCAAGGAGTGGAAGCTTCATCGGGAAGCTCTCCAACTCAAGCAAGCTCCATGTCTTTACAGAAGGTAGTAATGCATCTGCGCAGCGCAAGTATGATCGATTGCAATTTCATTGATAGGGTGCGATGGGACGAAGCTCACATTCTCGTGGATCACGTCGCAGTGGCAAAAATGTGGGAGATCAACCAAGACATGCTGGCCTTCGTTGTCGTGGTCGAGGATGATGGAGGAATGACTCCATTGCTAGTTTTCTCGAGCTACCTGTCTCCACCAGGCCCCATGCCATCTAGAACAAGACAATTCGGCTGTGCGCCGGGGGGTTCATGCAAATGTATCCTCGAGTGTGATCTTTACAAGGTAATGGCAAGATCATTTGCTAGTAAGATCATTGCTGGCTTTGTACTTGCAGCTCTAAATTAAACTGGCACAATTTGGAGGCAAGGGGCCACCAGATGATCCACACCGCAACCGGGACCGTCTTCACATGCCAGGAAACATTGGAAACATCTATCTCAGTCCAACAAAAAACATGAGTTTTTTTATCGTTATACACGCGTGATTCGCTGTAAAACAGCTTCCGCTCATCCTCAAGAAGGTAAGCGACCACGTAGGCGGCAGTGCTCGCGGAAATCCAGTCGTCGTCTTGGGACTTCTTCACCACCAGTGAGGTGCTAAACCTGTCCTTCGAATTCTCACAAATGAAAACGAGCCTTGAGTTGGAACCAGTGCTGTGGAGAGAAAAACAAAGAAATCAGTACTGCCAAGCAAAGCACAAAAAAGAAGTATGTAGTGCTACTGAGTTTGCTCGCAGCCTCTCCATGGCGTCCAAAGCCTACAAAACTATCGCTTTTAGCATCACAGAGTGAAAAAAAGAATGCTGCTCGCTAACCTGTTGAGATTGTCGTCTAAGAGGGTACGAGACAACACCGACGAGCATGATTCTTTGGCAGCTTCTTCACGAGGTAGGATTTCCACCTAAGGAAAAGAAAAATATGATCCTGCACAACCCAAAGAACATTGCTTTTGAGTGTCAAGAATTACTTATTGCCTCTCAAGTAAGCTCTTCTCCTCTGCACAAGTGAGTGGAGTGAGAAAAAAGAGAAACAATCTTAAAATCCACTTCGAATCTCAGAGTCACTGCCAATCACTTCATTTCCGCTCCCCCTCCTTCCTTATCTAGCACTCAGCCCAGTTCCAGCCTTCCAGCCAATTTTTGTCAGTAGACTATTCTTTGAAGGTATATTCTTAGTGTATGATGTTTTGTGTCAAGAATATTTTGTGCTAAAAGTAGATAATCCTTTAGTAGTAATTGATATGCACATTTTTATATTTCATTTCCAATATATATGGGGTATGGGGGGTTCCAAATGTATAATAGGGATAGTGGGTAGGTTGGGCATGGCTAACTAACCTGAGGCATAATTTAATTCCCGTTTGCGTGGCTGTCTTTGTTTTGCGTTCAACTTGGGTTTAAACCCAAACTCCACACCATACTAGCTGGTGGAGTACCCATGTCCTCACGTTAGGCTACCGGTATGTTGAAAAAGTGTTAAACTCCATTTGGTTTCGTTTTGTATGTTGATCTTAGCATTGGGATGCTAGATACTCTAGGATTGTTTCAAGTCACTCCACCTGTCCCTTCACTCCTTGGCTTGTATGCTCAGGAGTTGCTCCGTGGTTCAATTCCGTCACTCCTTAGGAGTTTGGCACCGTTCTTTCGTTTAGTGGCCCAAGGCCCTGAAACTCAGGTTCCACATCATTATCTTTTGGACACATGGCATGTGACACATAACATCTGTCACGTGGCACAATAAGGGTTTAGTTTCCACTTCATAGTTATCCTATGGTAAATCACCATAGGATAAAGGGTCAAAACCACGTACGCTACAATATAAAAGCTAGGCTTTGGTTGGAGAAAAAGTATACTCACAATCAAAGGATAGATTATGCATTTTACCAGTTTAATACCAATTGCTTTACTAGTTATTGTAAAGATCATGATTTTATTCAAAATTATAAATATGAAAAACTAATTGTAGTGTTATTCTTAAAACAAAAATCATTAACAACTCTCAAGTAAAATTCAACAAAGGCAATACTTATAAATTTATGTACAATCCTCTTCAAATCTAGTTATATGATATCTTATAATAAGATATGAAAAACATAGTGATTAAGCTTCTTCAACTTCTAAAATAGAGGACTATTTTTATGTGTGGCAACATCAAGTTTGTAAAACTACTCAAGAAAGATTATGTTAATTTACAATAATTATTTGTGGGTATAGGTAAGAAATTTACTAGATATGGTGAAATTATTTAGATGTACTTAATTATTAGTTTTTCAAGGAATTCTTTCCAATGGCATATCTTGGAATTGTTAATTTATGTGTGGTGAACTATTCTGAAAGATTTATAAACTTTTCAAATTCTATTTGAAATATTTTTATATTATAATTAAATATAAGATTTATTTTCACAGTGGTTTAATGAACCCAATAATATTATTAAAGTTTTAGCATGTAGCTAAATTTAAGAGGAAAGTTATTGCCACACAACCTTATGCTGGGTACTAAGGTTACACTAGACTTGGGTGTCTTCATCCTTCATATGGCTATACAATACGTTTAGAACTATATTAAACAAACCAAACTAACTTATCCATATTAATTTAAATGACATAATGATAAGTTACGGTATATAAAAGAAATAATACATTTTATAGCCAATTATATGCTCATATCAGGGAATATCTTTTCTCATATAAAACAAAATAGAAATCTTGGGAATTATTTATATTATTTGTTGGCTGAGTTTATAATGTGTTTATATTTATATTTATTCACAAAGCTACAATGAACTAACCATTAACTATGTATTTTCTTAAATTTTATATTTCTTTTTTTTTCTTTCAATTTTTAATAGATCTTTATTTAAATGATGGTATTGATTGTTCAAATTCTTCCTGGGAAAAACTCATGACTTGTGATTTAGATATTTATTATAATATGCATGGCAGAGATGTAAATGTTTTTATATATAAATCTTCTTTATCATTTGAAATTAGAAGAGATCCAAATCCAATAATAGAAATTGTTGATTTTAGAGTAAATGGAGAACCTTATCAATTAGTTGTTTTTCCAGGCTGGGCAAAATATAAAACAAAAGGTGATCATGGTTGGAATAATTGGTCATTTGAAGGATGTTATAAACATGTTAATGGTTCAATTATTGTTGAATTTCTAGATTATAAAGATAATTGTAAATAAGAAATAATTTTCTTGTATGTTGCATTAATTTCTTTCCTTTTTTAACATAAAATTATTTTATATCATCAATTTTATATTATATTTAAATATATGTTTCTAATTTTATTATTTAAAGATGCAAATGCATAATTATGTTTATATATGATCAATTTTATATTATATTTTAAATATATGTTTCTAATTTTATTATTTAAAGAAGCAAATGTATAATTATGTTTAGATTTTTTACACCATACTTTGTATTTGAAAATATAATTAAATTATTATTAATACAATAAGCTTGTAATAAATACTATCAATTGAAAATTTTAATACTTATATTATTTTCCTATAATAATTTCCGAATAAAGATATATTTATCAGATTAAATCAAATGATAGTTTTATCTAACTACAAACGTTTTGTTTTAATGATATATGAATTAAAATATAAAAGAATATACTATAATATTCTGGCGGCTCCTACTTCCCCAAACATAAAGGACCACACGATGTCCTGGATGTTCTGCTTGATCGATCCTCCGGTGCCGCCGCCCCCGGCAGCATCGCCATTGGATTCTCGGGAGAGGGCTTGCCGAGCGTGAGTAGCTTGGAGCGCTCCATTCCCAGCTGGTAACGCATCTCTCGCCTCGAATCCTTGGCCTGCTACAAGCGATTCCTCGCCGTAATCTCGCGTTCTTGCCCTCTATCGCACCGCCGGTCGTGATCCACCACTCTACACCTGGAATTCATGGCTGCTCCTATCGATCCAGACGCCGCTACCACGACCAAGCCCTACGCGAGACTCTCATCCTTCGATTCCTGCGGTTCCTAGAAGCTGCCCGGAGCTAGATCTCTACTTCTTCCACTGTTCTTCCCGACAAGCTCCAAATTTCTCTATAGAACCTAACGAAGAATCCCTCTTCTTCTTCTTCTTCGGGGCGAACGCCGTACATCCCGCCACGTATATTCCTCAATCCAACGTTCACGGTGCCAAGAACGAGAACGGCAAAGAAGAGCTAAAGCCGAGGCCAAAACAACTCAAGACGAAGCAGCAGGGGAAGAAACTCCAGCAGCGGCGGAAGATCCGGCAAAAGAAGATCAAAGTGGCGATCAAGCAAAGAAGGGAGCGGCGAAAGCTTCTTCCAGCCGCTCCAGCTCCTGATAGGGCGTGATCCAACGGCGCCGCGCGGTTGGAGATCGCTGCGGTTGGTGGGGGCGTCGGCGGAGCAATCGCCCGACCCAATTTCGCGCTTCTTTTTAAATTTTCGTGGGAAAGAAAGAAGCCCTAGTCCTTCCTACTGAAAGAGCTGTTCCATGGGCAACACGTTACATGTGCGATTCATGCAAATATACACGAGACTTGACAACCACCTAGAATATCAGATTTTTCCAGGCTTGATATTGCCAATACCATACCAAAAATATAATCTTCTTGACCTTAACTCTTGAAACTTATTAAACTAAGTAACGTGATCAAATGTTTATGTTTGATATTGGAAAGTAAACAATGCATCCGCGCAGCACAAGTATGATCGATTGCAATTTCATTGATAGGGTGCGACGGGACGAAGCCCACATTCTCGTGGATCACGTCGCAGTGGCAAAAATGTGGGAGATCAACCAAGACATGCTGGGCTTCGTCATCGTGGTCGAGGATGATGGAGGAATGACTCCATTGCTGGAGTTTTCTCGAGCTACCTGTCTCCACCAAGACCCCCACGCCGTCTAGAACAAGACAATTCGGCTGTGCACTGGGGGGTTCATGCAAATGTATCCTCGAGTGTGATCTTGACAAGGTAATGGCAAGGTCATTTGCTAGTAAGATCATTGCTGGCTTTGTACTTGCAGCTCTGAATTAAACTGGCACAATTTGGAGGCAAGGGGCCACCAGATGATCCACACCGCAACCGGGACCGCCTTCACATGCCAGGAAACATTGGAAACATCTGATCTCAGTCCAATAAAAAACATGAGTATTTTTTATCGCTATACACGCATGATTCGCTGTAAAACAGCTTCTCGCTCATCCTCAAGAAGGTAAGCGACCAGGCGGCAGAGATCGCGGAAATCCAGTCGTCGTCTTGGGACTTCTTCACCACCAGTGAGGTGCTCAGCCTGTCCTTCGAATTCTCACAAACGGAAACGAGCCTTGAGTTGGAACCAGTGCTGTGGAGAGAAAAACAAAGAAATCAGTACCGCCAAGCAAAGCACAAAAAAGAAGTATGCAGTGCTACAGAGTTTGCTCTCAGCCTCTCAATGGCATCCAAAGCCTACAAAACTATCGCTTTTAGCATCACAGAGTGAAAAAAAGAATGCTGCTCGCTAACCTGTTGAGATCGTCGTCTAAGAGGGTACGAGACAACACCGACAGTCCCTTTTCTTTGGATAGACGAGCATGATTCTTTGGCAGCTACTTCACGAGGTAGGATTTCCACCTCAGGAAAAGAAAAATACGATCCTGCACGACCCAAAGAACACTGCTTTCGAGTGTCAAGAATTACTTATCGCCTCTCAAGTAAGCTCTTCTCCTCCAAGTGAGTGGAGTGAGTGAAAAAAGAGAAACAATCTTAAAATCCACTTCGAATCTCGGAGTCACTGCTAATCACTTCCTTTCCACTCCCCCTCCTTCCTTGGAACCATCGAGCACTCAGCCCAGTTCCATATATTCTGGGCTTCGTAGAGAAGTGGGTCGA
>NW_003314265.1:77234-80849 GCF_000143415.4 Selaginella moellendorffii | reverse complement strand
TATACATATATATACATATATACATATATATATATATATACATATACATACATATACATATATATACATATACATACATATACATACATATACATACATATATATACATATATATATACACACACACATACATAGAGACACACACATGTTTTGATTCACTTTGTAAATTCTAAGTGGAGATATTAGCCTAGAAACTCTATATATAAAGTGAGTGGTTCAAATTAAAACCAATCAACAGCTATTAAAATCCCACTATGCTAATATTAATATACAGTATTGTAACTATTAGTTAATGGGCTAAAATATAAAAGAACATCAAAAGGAGACACTAATGATTTGTAGGCGGTATTAATTATTCATGATCCCTTTGTATAAAACATTTTAACTGTTGCATATGCATAATTTCTAAAGGATTGATTTGTTAAACATCATGCCAAACCTTATAAATTTGTGATCTAACATGCTATAACACTTTGTATGGTCCTTTCCACTGAGCAAGGAAATCTTTAGACAAACCATGTACCATAAGATTGGGAAAAAAAAATAACATTAAATTATCTACTTTATACTTTAGAGGAGAAGGATGAGGGGATGGACAAAAGTGAAAATGAGCGAATATAATAATAAAGTAAGAATAAATGATATAAATTGTAAAGTGAGAACAAATATAACAAGTCCAAAAAGAACATCTAACCCTAATATAGTGAAGCCAAGTGATAGGGAGTGAGGCCAAACATAGATAGTAAAGTGAGGATAAACATAATAAATCAAAATTGAGTTAATGCTTAAAAAAAAATTCCTTCTAGGAGAGGATAAAGAAGATATAGAAGACAAATAAAGTGAGTTTGATTTTTCATATGTGGTGTTGGATGAGAATGATGGTCTTGAGTTTAAGTTAACATAGGTTTTGAATGTGTAAATAACTAAAGAGAACAATTTAAAAAATAATCCACAAAATTTAAATATAAAAGGAAAGGGCCCATGAATAAAAGTAAAGACCCATGAATAAAAGTGCACCTTCTTTACTAATTGATTAAAAAATTTGGGATACTTAAGGTTAAGCAGGTTAGATGATTTTGTAGGAAGTCTAAATTCAAGAACTTACAAGATATTGATCGAAGGGAAGATGCAAAAGCAAATTCTACTTATAATTGTAAGTTTGAGTTAATGGTGGTCTTAAAGAATCATTAATAGGCAGACTTAGAAATGGGATGTATTATTTGTTGCAATGGTATTTTATAAACTATAGTGGCTCTAATATAAAAGCATTATAAACTCAACTAATAAATATGATGAAAACTTCCTAGAGTTTTATTTTTCTTTATATGAGAAAAAAGATTCTCTTATAGAGGTATATATTTGGCTATAAAAATATTTTATATCTTTTATATACCCTAAATTTAGATTAAGATAGAGCTTGTTTAATATAGGTATGAAAGGTTTGGTAGTTTTAATGCAACCATAACTTTCCTCTAAGTTAATTACATGCTAAAACCCTTAATAATATTCTTGGATGAATTAAACTATGATGAAAATAAATCTTATATAATCACAATATGATAAATATTTTTTTATTCATCCAATATTTTTCTTAACATTGCAATTAATTTTATATATATATAAGTTTTATATAATATCATTTTCTTGTGTTAACAAGGACATGAGTATTGGGACACCATACAGCAATGCTTTCCAGGTTTTCTAGGTTTTTTTTTGTAGAAATCTCTCTCCACTAGGTAGTTTTTCTTCACTACTGCCATTTATCTCCATTACTAAGCAGTTTATTTGTGGATCTGAGGCATACCATCTATCACCTTGTCCCCAAGGCAACTAAGATTTTAAAACCAGGGGAAGTTTGATGATGTTGTTAGGAACTTCATCTCAAGAGAATATTGGGGTTATGCTTAAGCAGGTAATAGTAATGGCAAAAACATTTTAGACTCTAAAATATTACTAGCAGAGTTCATAAAGACCATTACTCTTTGCAATCAGGGCAAAGCATTCATATAGATATTTTATTTGTACAATCAATAAACAGTTTTAGAAACTTGAAAAATAAAACTAAACATTATTTCTTAATGTCAATAGTATTAAACATTTTAAATAAATTCCATATTATGAAATTAACAAAAGAAAACTCAAAATACTGTTCAAATTGAATTGTTGCAGAAACCTAAACATTTCTATACTTTTATAAAATTATAAAATTATATAAATTAATAATTATATAACATTATATAGAATTAATTATCTTTGTATTCACTATTTTAAATTTTACACGATATATAATTTACAGGATGCTTTCCAGAAATCTCTGGTCGCTAGGTAGTTTTTCTCCACTGCCGTCGCTGTGTCGTTTATCTCCGTTGCTGGGCAGTTTATCTGCCGATCTGAGGCGTACCACGCTACCCATCTATCGCCCTGTCCCCAAGGCAACCGAGATCTTGAAACCAGGGGAAGGGTTTGACGATGTTGTCAGGAACTTCATCTCAAGGGATGTTGGTTATGCTCAGGCGGTGTCCAGGTTCGTCTCCAGAGCAGCTCGGCCGCATGAAGAGGAGGCAGCGGCGCTGGACGAGCACGAAAGCGCATGCTTAGATGCCATTCTTTCGAGATGGCATCCCTCTGATCCGGACGAGACGCTGTTCCTGGTGCTGGCACTCTGCTACATCGCCCGCCTCTCCGATGCCCAGAGGAGCGCGTGTGCTGCGACGCTGGGTTGGGATGGCGCGCGAGCGCAGATGGACTGCATGGTTGATTTCGCTCGCCGCGTGCTGCTCTCGCGGAATGGACTTACAAGCCTTGCCTCGCTAGACGCGTCGAAGCAAGATGAGGAGGTGACGGAGCACCTGGAGCGTTTGTGGAGCGAGTTTTCCAAGGACAGGAACATCGAAGGTTTGTATTGGGACCAAAGTTTTCTCGTTTCGTTACGTCGTCTTACAGTGAGTTCCACTGAGGTGGCGCGCAACGTTATTGATATGGATCTCTTGCCGGCAGAGCCTTACCGCAAGCCTTGCAATGGTGAATTCAGATGTAAGAAGTCTTTTTTTCTTGGTTTCTCTTGTCAACAACAGTTGCAGGGCGATGCAAAGGGGAGGCGGAGGAGAAGTGGAGCATCAAAATGTCCCCTTTGAGTACCACGTTTACGGGGAAAGTGCCAAAGCTACTGAACTTGGTGTTCAAAGTTGTAATGTGCGACTTCTTCAGTTTTCTCCCAGTGGAAAATCTGGTGAGTAACTCAGCCCTTGAAATCCTTGAGCTCTCTTCGTACTCTTTCCATACAGGGGTGGAACATGAGATCGCTTGTACGGGACCGAGCTCGACAAGACCAAGTAAAACTGGTTTACTTGCAGCTTGCGGGACATCGAGTCCGGCCGCCTCACCCGTATGTTGAAGTGGACTCCGTAGAATCTGCACCTCTGCGGGTCAA
Source organism: Selaginella moellendorffii (assembly GCF_000143415.4). NCBI lineage: Eukaryota > Viridiplantae > Streptophyta > Lycopodiopsida > Selaginellales > Selaginellaceae > Selaginella > Selaginella moellendorffii. Next base: position 77,419 of record NW_003314265.1, on the reverse strand, counting down.
GGAACTGGTACTGCTGCTCGAAGGGATCCACAACAACAAGCTCCTGCGATCGCTTGCTATCGAGAGGCCACCGTTGTCTGTGTTGCCGCACTATCATGCCATCTCGACTTGCACGCAGCATGCTCGCATCTGGCTTGGACGCTACGAACTCCGAATCTATTACGACCACAACTTGACGTGTAAGC
>NW_003314265.1:0-77134 GCF_000143415.4 Selaginella moellendorffii | reverse complement strand
GTGGAAGCCATGTGGTTCGTAATATCTTCCATGATCTCCAATACATAGATTTAAATCTCTGTGATGCAGGTTGGTCCCCGACGAAAAGGGATGGCTGATGAACATGCGGCCAGTGGACTACGATCTCGCAAAGCCACCGGACACAGTGATGTGGCGCGCTTATAGACAGTGCGTTGGGCATCCCGTAGTGGTTCCTCAAGATCTTCAAGCCCGGTTTTTACTCCTTCCCACTATCGATTATGAATACACCCGGTTCCTTGGCCGGGAGACCAAGTCGAAGCACAGCAGAGATCATCTCTTTCCACCGGCGATCGAGGAATTCTCAACGGAGGACCTCATAAGAGACGACATTCCAGTACCACCAGTTGACATTCCAGTAAGCTCTTAAATATAAACTAGAAAGTTGTGAAGGACAATGTCCCGTGTCGGTAGGATCTCTTAATATTTTCACTCCTCTTCCGCTCCGGCGGATTTCGCAGGAAAAATTTCTAGACAGCGGCTCTTGGAGGATTTCATAGGAAAACTTTCTAGACAGTGGCTCTAGTTGTATGCAGTCTCGGTTTCTAGACAGCGGCTCTGCAGTCTTGGTTTGAGAACACATCCAAACTTTTTGAAAATTACTATAGCTCTGACAGAATCATTGAGGGGTAGAGGGGTATGGGTAAGTGTGTGATGAGCTTTATTTCTTTTGATGATTGAGTATTTTGTGACTTGCACGAAGGAAACAATGTTGACCATCTGCCCATCTACCTCGACGTTTCATATTCTACGACTTTGCCTTTTGGACTGATTCACACAATTTGTCATTAGCCAGTTCGAGCAGAAGCTCTGTATGCACAAAGCTAATGATGAACACTCATAGAGGATGTAGAGGCAAATCTAAATGTTTTGGATTTTGCTACTTTGCCTTATGGGAGCAGAAGATTTGTATGTGCAAAGCTACTGCAGCCAAAGTGAACATTTTGTATAGATACTTCCACTTCACAAACTTATAGAGGATGTAGAGGCTGATGTAAATATTCAGAAGCTGATAGAGGCTTACAATTCGAAAAAGAATGTTTTGTTGGTCTCACGGTTAATTCTTGTGATTCAGTTGTAAATAACAAAATACTGTTCAAATTGAGTTATTGTAGAAACATTTCTATATTTTAAATAGGAAAAACCTATAAAGATATCCTGGTATTATAATAAGCTAAGAGGATTAAAAATGGTAAAAGATAAAAGTATATATTATGAGGTCCAGTGTACAGTTACAATGTAGTATACTTAATTTGTCCTATATATAAACTAGGGTTTATGGGCTAATCTATGCAATCACATTAATATAGATGCTTGGATTTATGCTTTTCGTTTGTACATAAATACACACAGACATACATTAATACACAAATACATTAATACATATACATATATATACATACATACATATAAATGAATAAATAAATAAATAAATAAATATATGTATATATATATGTATGTATGTATGTATGTATGTCTGTGTGTATTTATGTACAAACCAAAAGCATAAATCCAGCATCTTTATTAATGTGATTGCATAGATTAGCCCATAAACCCTATTTTATATACAGGAAAAATCAAGTATACTGCATTATAGCTGTACACCTGGACCTCACAATATATACTTTTATCTTTTACCATTTTTAATCCCTCTTGGCTTATTATAATACCACTTTAGAATCATGGTATCTTTATAGATTTTAAGGTGTTTCCTTCTCACAATTTAAAATATAGAAATGTTTGGATTTCTATAATAATTCAATTTGAACAGTATTTTGTTATTTACAACTGAATCACAAGAATTAACCGTGAGACCAAAGAACAATAGATAAGAGACAAAGGTTGCAATTCCTTTCCCTACTTTATAACAAGCCTAATAAAAATCATCAATGATCAATAATAAAAAATCAAACAAACAAAGAACTAATAATTCAACTATCAATCATTAACTTTTCCTTTTGCCATGTTTAGCATAGTCTATTATTAAACCACTTTTCATGGAAAAGCTAAAGTCAAACCTTTACTAAGTAATCTCATTTAGAATAAAATTAACTAACTTGGCACTTAGCTTATTTGAATGCTAATATAGTTGTTAAGTAACAAATGAGTGAATGCCAACAATATAAAGGTATAGCTTAATCACCAACACCATTTTCATCAAGATTAGTGAAACAAAATATCAATCTCTAATGAGGAAAATTGATCATTAACCATCCAGATGAAAAATTAAACTTTTTCAATATATATATGAAGAAACATTTAATATCACTCCAATCTCAACTTCAAAAATATTAATGTTCAAGCATCCCTTCAATGTTATCAATAATAGAATAAAACTAAAAAGAGCAAGAATAAACCACTATTCAAAGATTTTCAGTAATTAAGCTAACCGAAGTTGAAGATGTTATATTTAGTATCCAAGAAATAAACAATATTTTATTAAGGAGTGAATCATCACATCAATATAATCCAACACCACAAACTAAACACAACAAAATAATATTGACAGACGTGGAAATAATATGTTTATATGGAAAAGCCATGCAAATTTAGCTACACAATCCTCCACAATATCATCCGGTGAGTAAGCCTATCATTGCTAAATCTAAGAAAAGTATTATTAGTCCTTGACATGGTATACAAGAAATTATTAATTGCAACATAATTAATAATCACTCTTCAACTTGACTTCAAAAGACTTAATCCCAAACTCACATCATCAAATTATATACTTGTTCAATAGAAAGGTAACACTCTAGGTATAATATATAGGAATATAAACAAATATAAAAAAAGTGACTACTCAACTCCAATCAAGCAATAAAAAGCTAATTAATATGTCTGGCTTAGTATGACTAAAGAGGATAACTATAAATGATTGACACTTAGCTGGAACTAAAGTAAAAACTAATAAATTGACTCATATAGGTACACAACCTTTAATGGATATGGCTATAGTACAGGTACTTACACCTCAACCGAAAACAATTAAGTTATACATTATAATCGTTAATCAAAATGCATAATGTAAGATGCAATTTACCACCAAGCATAAAGTGATAAGTGCAATAACCACTTTTCTACTTCAATTCTAAATTTTAATTGTGTTAACCTCAAGATCAATATCCTTTTCAGGTTGCATTATACAAGCCACATATTAAAGTTTAAGTTATCTAAAGTCAACTCTAACCCCTTCACTAATTTGTAATAACTTACTAAAATAGACCAGTTTTTTAATAGAATAATTAATAAAGAAATTATTGGAAAAGCTTACAATAATTTTTTGAAAATTTGCCATCCTAAAAAAAAATGACTCTCAGACCTAACAAATTTCCTCTTACTTACAACTTCATATATGTTTATCTCAACACAAATTTTTATAACCTAATAGAATACCTAAGCATTTAACAACATATCTATATATTTGATATCTATCACCAACATTTGCAAATGTAATATAAATATCTAAGACTCGACCACAAAAACTAAATCTTTAGATATTCATATCACACTCATACTCTTTTTCAATCATTTTCAAGATCTAGTGTGAAACCAAAACATTAAAAAGAATATGATAAAAAAATTCAAGTTCTAAGGAAAACTCATCATACTCAATATAATAATGTTATTTTCACTAACACAAATGTTTGTAATATCAATGCCTCAATTACACATATTTTCTATTCAACTTGTTTTTGATACCAAATATAGCATTTGTGGTTTTTACCCTATACCCTATAGTGAATTACTACCTTGTCAAAGGCAAAATAATTGGGACTCAAATTTCAAAGCTTTAAGCCATTGAATGAAAAGATAGAATCAAACTTTTGAATATACAACCAAGAAGAAAAAAAATAAAAGTACAAAGCAAGAACAATTTTAAAGCTTTTAGCATCCCAACATCAAAATCAATATGCAAAACTGAGCTAAACAAGATTTAACACTATTTCAATATATTAGGTTAATACAAAGATATAAATATTTCATTAATTAGCATGGTATAGAGTTTGAGTTTAGAGATATAAATCAAGAATAGATATATTTCCTAAGTAACTAAACAATATCTCAAATTCATCAACTATACCTAATTTATATGTTATATATTTGCCCCCATGCAAGCATGCTTTAGGCTTTCAGCCCATTCCCTAGAAATAGTCTCTAGGATAAACTTGAAAACTTATTATTTAACCGAAAGATGGACCAAATCCTGGATATCTACATTGGACAGAGTATTAAAAATATTCTCCTTCTCGTGTACCATTTGGAGAGATACTAAATTGCAAATCAAAATACTATTGTATTCAAGATATTTTCTACATCCAGAATATTTATAATTTTAAATATATTTATAATATATAAACAATTGCACAGTTTATAAATTATATATGCAAAATTAATTAAAAACCATTAGATGGTAGACCAAACAAAAAATAATATTTATTTAATAATTAGTAAAAATTTTAAAATAGGATGAGATCACTACTTTAAATGAGGAATATGATGGGATTCTCCGCCATGGACAAGCGAGCAAATGAGAGATACATGGGACATGGGCAATGGACTTACGTTGTCTGTGACTATCCAACCCCTGCAATCCTGCTGCTCGGCCATGCTCTTGCATCTTTATCTAAAACCAACCTCGTAGAGCGCCTTTGGCATCCTTTTTCTTATTAAACTGAGAAGCAGCTTTCATGCTAGCCCCTCTCTTCTGGTTCCCAACTCTTTTGTAATGCAGTTAAGATGCTCTTCATGGTGCTGGGCAATTACCAGTTTTTATGGTACTATGAATGTAAGATTTCGAGTGTGTTGTGTTCTCTTTCTTTTGTCCAGTGGGCCTCACGGCTCTGCGAGAAGCAAAGATGCGAAAATCATGGCGTACGCAAGGAAAAGAAACACCCCAGCCGAAATAAAAAACCGGGGGTTGTCCCGGAAATGAGGAGCCGAGATTGTCCTGTGGACGAGCATTTAGATGGAGTTCTAGCACAAACTTTCTTTTCGTACCTAGCTATCTTGTGAGCAAGTCGTTGTGATGGCAAACTTTGGATGAAGACTACACCCGGTCCTGTAAGGTGAGCCTGAAATGGGCATTCACCCTGGAAGAAAGAAAAAATCGAGAGTCTGGACGCCAGCGACGAAGAGCGAAAAACTTACGCCGAAAAATGCTCGTCGCGCAGCAGGACTAGCTTGCTTGATCTCGCACTCCACGGCACTTGTCATGGCCACGAGGCATCCAATGTCGACGACAAGCAATTCTCCTCTGGTTAGTTTCTTCTGCAGCACTGATAGATCAACGTGAGAAGAACACGAAGGGGAGGCAAGAGCTTCCTTTACCGGAACCACCGGCTGTGATGAAAGCGAGGCCCTGTCCTACGAGTTTCTGCGTCAAAAGTCCCTGCGACGAACGCGAAAGAATTAGATTCCCAAAGAAACATTTCCAAATGAATTAACTCCCACATCAGCTCCAAAGTACCCAACACGAACTCTTCGTGGCGTTAGATGTTTCACCGTGACGTCGTTAACAGATCCTAGGAAGGCTTCCCGCTGGGATAAAGCACCGAAAAAAGGGACTTGTCGCATAAGTATGGAGGATAATCTTACCTGACAAATAATCTCCCCGCCAAATACAGCCAAGTCGATCTGCCAAGTTCTCGCCGCTAAATCTCTAGAAATGCAAAGGAAAAACAGCAAAGCAAAATCGCATACCGGCAATATTCTGGCTAGTGAGGGTGCTCCTAGGCCAATGTAACCATCTTCACTTCCCGCATTTGTAAACCTGCAGCGAAGATCAAAACGATTCCTGAAGAAAAACTGGACCAACTTACGTAGTGCTTGTATCGGGTCGTCCCATCATCCATTGCAACACACCAACACCAGCGTTTTCTTGAGGAACGTTAACTTCTGCTTGAATAGATCCAGAGGTGTAGCACATTGATCCTGGAAAACGAGACAAAAAAAAAAATAGAAAAGAGAAAATTGTGAGTGACTCGCAAAGGGGGAAACACAACCTGACTTTGCTTGGATTTTTTCTTGAGGTTTTAACATTATCTGAATGAGCTGTTAGAAAAATTCCTTTTTCGAGCAGCATTCCAGCGATTACCTGCAGGATTTGCGCCTCAAAGCCAAAAATCTGGAATGCCGTCGCGGCAGCCGATTGCTCACTCTAGGAGGAACAAGGAAAGGAAAAAAATTCGGGCATAGGCATTTGCAACTCGCTCATTGTCACTCACCTGGTACACATAGGGCTGGAATGGCGTAGACGACGCAGGCGCAGCCATTACTAGCTAATCATCACAGGATCGATCACCAAAGCCTCATCAGCTCCCCGATCGCCCCTGCTTGAAACCCTAAATTTACTAGTTTTGCTGGAACGGCCATGTGGCACGAGGCGATTCGTTACACCTATGCTGACGCCAGCGCTACGAGGCTCGATTCCTACGAGACGCTTTTATTTTATATTCAAGCATTACAGAAGCCAAACTATCCTAGGTGGAAGACCTTCGCGAGTGATAGTTAAGAGGAAGAACAAGGTGAAAAAATGTTACTTACCAGCACAGAAAGTTCCAGGAGGAACCACGACGCCACATTTGAGCGGTAAACTCAGCGCCTTGGTCAAATTTACCCCTTGTTTCGCGGCATCTGGTGCCTGGCACACGCATTCCAGTGTCACGTTCCGTACGATCCCACAGCAATCCTCGGTGGTGGCGATCGCCCCACCCTTTGGGAAGCACTCCTTAAAATCGCCCACGAGACAGTAGCCATGGAGGGCAAGGGCTCCAAACACGATCCACCACGCCACCGACAATCGCGAGCGATGATCTTTCCATTGGCAAAGGATTGATTGGATTTCTCGCGAGCCCAGCGGTGATTGATCGAAATTCACCGGTCTCTGCTCGCGCGCGGAGATTTTATACCACTCTCGATCACATCACGATTAAAACGTAGGGTTTTTTTTGCTAGGGCTCTTAGATTTTAGGGTTCTTGAGCAAAATGTCGTCTGGGCGCTACGACAGGGCGATCACCGTCTTCTCGCCCGATGGCCATCTCTTCCAGGTGGAATACGCACAGGAGGCCGTGCGAAAGGGCAACGCCGCCGTCGGCGTCCGCGGCACTGACACGATCGTGCTCGGCGTGGAGAAGAAATCCACCGCCAAGCTCCAGGACGCGAGGTTCGTTTCCCTCTGATCTCTAGACCTCTAGATTTCTAGCTCCTGATTCCGAAATCTCTGTCCAGGACGGTGCACAAGATCCTGAGCCTCGACGAGCACGTCGCCCTAGCTTTCGCTGGCCTCACAGCCGACGCCAGGGTCCTGGTGAACCGGGCGAGAGTGGAATGCCAGAGCCACAGGCTCACGGTGGAAGATCCAGTCACGGTGGAGTACATCACACGCTACATCGCGGGGCTCCAGCAGAAGTACACGCAGAGCGGGGGAGTGCGGCCATTCGGGATCTCGACGCTCATCATCGGCTTCGATCCACACACTGGAGCTCCATCGCTCTACCAGACGGATCCGTCCGGGACCTTCTCGGCGTGGAAGGCAAACGCGACGGGCAGGAACTCCAACTCGGTGCGCGAGTACCTGGAGAAGAACTACACCGAGACATCGGGCATGGACACGGTGAAGCTGGCTGTCCGAGCTCTCCTGGAGGTAAGCAAAGAGTTTTGGATTGCGCTTCTCTCGGATCTGTCTAACTTTTGGAACTCGTGGGTCTATAGGTTGTGGAGAGCGGTGGCAAGAACATCGAGATCGCTGTGATGACCAGACAAGGACTGAAATTGCTGGAGGAGCCCGAGATCGAAGAGATTGTTAACGGGATCGAGGCCGAGAAGGCTGCTGCCGAGGCCGCGAAGAAAGGTCCGCCCAGAGATTCTTAAAGTTTGTGTACTTCCGGGTAGGAAAAAATGGGCACCTTCAACTTTCTCGGCTTGTGCTTGTAGCTCAATCGGATAGAGCATCTGTCTTCTAAACAGAATGTCGCAGGTTCGATCCCTGCCAGGCACGGGTCTTCCACAAAATCTTCTATTTTGGTTGGGATGATTACTGTGTTGCCAGAAAGTCGAACAACTCCGGCGCCTGTAGCTCAGTGGATAGAGCGTCTGTTTCCTAAGCAGAAAGTCACAGGTTCGACCCCTGTCTGGCGCGATCTTTGATTTTTATCATTTGAAACTGAGACACTTAGTTTTTACTTTGCTGGTATTTTTTAGGGTTCTTTGTAGCGAGGGATGAATCCGCCTCAATGCAATGGAGGCGATTGTCATGATCGGCCCAAGGAATTGCGTGGTGGAACTGTCGTCACGGTGAATGGCGTGGAGCTGACCGTCTATGGGAATGTGAGTGGCAGTGCATTGCAGCAGATCAATCACGCCCAGCAAGAGGATGCGACAAACCCTAACTTACTAGATCCCCCCGATGAGGAAGAAGAAGAGCAGCGCCGCGAGAGCGCGATTGCGCGGGCTAATCGCGAGGACGAGGCGAGGCGATCCGCGCCAATCCCACCGGATCGGTGCGAGGCGATCATGGGTGCGATGCTGAACGTCAGCATTGGAGGTTTTTGCCCCAACTGGGCGAGCAAGGTAACCGATGAGCAGTGGATGGAGAAGCTCAAGGAGCTAAACCCTAGAAGAGGCTAGTGTGCACGAGATTTGAGCCCACGAGCTCCGTCTCTCCGGAATTGGGCGGGAATCGATCCCCCGACCTGGACACGACCCTCAAATCCCGAATTTTGTCCTCTCATCCAGAATCTCCAATAGAATCACACAGCATTTTCTGTTATCTCTCCCCTTTTTGTTTCCGTTAAAAAAGCTCATCATATCCGGTTTGGCATTTAGCCCGATTTTTTGCTCCCAAAGGAAATTCTCGCCATACACAAAAACGAACGACTCATCGCATTAATGATTGCGAGCCCGCCACGTCGGACGCAGGATGGGCCATGGCCCATGTGAGCCACATTACGTGGCCGGCGGGGATCCATGACGTGGCGATCTATGCCCATGGCTGCCATTCAACCCGGCGCTGGGGTCCCTCTCTCTCTCTCCCCTCTCTTTTAAAAAAGGAGCGATGAAGCCTGTGAGCTCTCCTCCGCTTCCTCCTCTCTCCTCCGCCGCCGAGAAGAAGCGGTGCGCGATCCTCCATGACACCTCGTCGATCGAATCTAGTGTAGAAATGTACGCGCGCACGGCGAGCACAGCGACGACGACGAGCACGACGACGAGCGCGGCGACGAGCCACCACCACCGATCGAAGAAGCGGCGGGCGGAGCGCGTGTTTGGGATCCACACCTTCGGCGATCCGGGCTGCCCGGCCGACTACGATGGCGCATTCCGGGACAACATCCGGGCATTCCTCTCGGATTGCGCGGAGATGGAGCCCTACACGGTGGAGGGAATGCCCACCTGGTCACTGCTCCTCGAGGACGACAGGAATCTCTCCTCGGGGCGCTTGAATCTCCTCATCATGGAGGAGAGCACGGCCAATTCAATACATCCACACTGCGACCACTGCCGCTGCATAGGTGAGGCGCGCGAATTCTCCCTTCTCCCTACTCTCACCTCGATTCGCCGCCAATTGCCACTGATTTCCATTTGGGTGTTTTTGCGTGTTCTTCGCCAGGATGGAGCCACCATCCCGTGTCGATCCGGCGCTACCACTTTATCATCCCCGGGCCGGAGATCGACGACGAGGCGGCCGCGACGCAGAGCAGCATTCTCGATCTCCAGGACCATCTCCTCCACGGCCTCCTCCACTGCAACGGTTATGGCCATCTCCTGCGCGTCAATGGCCGCGAGAAGGGATCCAAGCTCGCGTCGGGCCGGGAGCTCATGGATCTCTGGGACCGAATTTGCGCCATGCTGCGCGCCAGGTAGAATTCTCTCGCTCATGGATCGATCGGTTGCTCGATCGAGGAAGAAGAAATTCCCATTATTTCTCATGATCCTGTGTGTTCTAGGAAGGTGAGCGTGGAGGACATCGCCAAGAAGAAGGGACTGGAGCTCCGGCTCCTCCACTGCGTCGCGTATGGCGAGTCGTGGTACAGCCGCTGGGGCTACAAATTCGGGCATGGCAGCTTCGGGATCACGCAGCAGATGTACTCCAAGGCGATCGAGGCCATCCGCGGGATGCCGCTCTCGGTGATGATCCAGCATTTCGACGGCGTGGACGCCGAGGTCCTGGAGATCGTGTCGCTCTACCAGAAGATGAGCGGCCAGGCCCTCCAGACGGTGGGCGATCTCGTGCGCTTCATGGTGGAGCTCAAATCCCGGCTGCCGCTCACCGCCACCGCCGCCAATTCCTCCTCCTCGTCGCTGCTCCAGCCCGCCAAGCATCAGCACCAGCACCAGCACCAGCAGCTCCAGCTCCAGCAGCACCACGAACCATCGCGCAAGAGCAGCAGCCCGAATTCCAATCCACTGTCACCGCCGATCTCCTCGTTCTCGCTGGGCGCGGCCTTCTCCTCGGACATGCCGTGCCGGTGGAGCATGAAGCGGCTGGAGCTGGCGACGCAGGTGATCGTGGAGGCGCTCAAGAACTGCGACAAGAAGTGGATGCCGCGGCAGGACGTGCGCGACGCCGCGCGGGTCTACATTGGTGACACCGGATTGCTCGACTTCGTGCTCAAGTCGCTGGGCAACCGCGTCGTGGGCGGCCACGTCGTGCGCCGCGCGGTAAACCCCATCACCAAGGTGCTCGAGTACAGCCTCGAAGACGTGACGGCGTCGATCCACCACCACCCGCAGCACCACAGCAATGGTGCCGGCGGCGCTGCCATGGGAAATGGTGGTGGCGGCGGGTGTGGGAATGGCACCACCACCGCCCCCAGCGTCAAGGGCGGCGAGGTGGCGGCGGCGGTGGCGGCGGCGGCGGCATGCGACATCAGCCGCAGCGACGTGCAGCGCGACATCGTCTACATGTACAAGAACGTCCTCGAGAGCTACAAGCCGGCCAGCAAGCGCGGCGGCGGCAAGAGCATCCTCACCGCGCTGCCCACCGCCAGCCGGATCATCCTCGACACCAAGCAGCTCATCCGCGACTACTGCGGGCACAAGACGCGCAAGGCAGCCGCGGCGGCGGCTGCGGCGTCCGCGGCAGCGGGTCTGGCGGGCGGTAGCACCAGCCGCGGCGGTAGTACTACCATCGCCGGCGGCGGCGGGAACGAGGCGTGGGAGGCGGTGGTGGACGACGACGAGATGCTGCGCGTCATGTGCTGCGTCATACTGCGCGACTCGGACCCGTGCCGCAACCGGCCCAGCCCGCCGCCGGAGCTGGTGGTGCTACCGCCGCACGCCACCATCGGCGACCTCAAGCTCGAGGCCCAGCGGGGGTTCCGCGACACGTACCACATAATGCGCGGCTTCCGGGTGGACACCATCCCGGAGCTGGAGGGCGACAACGAGGACCTCCTCTTCGGAGCCATCGAGTCGGGCTCCACGCTGATCGTCCAAGGGTCCGGGGTGGACGTTTACAACGAGTGGCGCTACGAGGGTGGCAACGATAGCTGGATCGTCGACTGCCCGTGCGGCGCCAAGGACGACGATGGCGAGAGGATGATCGCGTGTGATGTGTGCGAGGTGTGGCAGCACACGCGGTGTGGCGGGATCGCGGACCCGGATCCCATCCCGGCGCGGTTTCTCTGTGCCAGGTGTGGCGAGAGCCTCTTCTCGGAGCTCAGATACTCGTGATCGATCGATCGGTCTCTCCATGATCGATCGATCGTATCGGCTATAGCCTTGGCTCACAACGCAAGTAAGCTCCTTGGTTTTTCGCGATCTGTCTCTTGTAAAACCTCTCCTCTCTCTCTCTCTCTCTCTCTCTCTCTCGTCCTTTCTTATCAAAATCCTCCAGGGCAAACACTCTCAACTCGGGAGCTTACGTGAGAACTAACATATGTCCTCTTCTCTTTCCTTTGTGGGAACTTTTGTATCAAATCCTTTTAAGAAAACACAACACTTTGTACGATAATACTTTGGGTTTTCTGGATCGATTGCGAGATTTTGGGACTTTGGTTCTCTCCGGTTTCGTTTCATATATTGGATCTGTTGCTGCTGTTGCGAGAATTTGGACATGGGAAACGGCATTCGCCATCCAGATTGTTGCTTTGCCGCTTCCGGGAGAGCCCGCGACGAGATCGAATTATATAAGAATCCGTTTGCTGTTGCCGCTGGATCCATTTTTTAGATTGCCGTGGCAGCCGCTCGCGCTGTTGCGTTGCGTACTGCGAGTTTGTTGGATTTGAAATTTAAATGTCGGGAATATTCGCCCTCCCACAAAATCTGGCAAACCTAGCTACTTTAGCTCTCGCGGCATCACCCGCGAAATCAATTCTTGCGGAGAGTGTGTCTGCCAGGCACTTAATTTAAGGCTCACTAATTAATCTCCCCAACAGAGCAGACAACAGGAGATAAACCGTTGCTATGGGCGGGGGAGTATATTCCCTAGGTTTAAGAAAAGGGCGGAAAGTTGACTGACCCCTTTACCTTCCCTTCCCCTTTTGGGTTTCTAGGGTTTGTGCTTTTGTTTGGGGGAGTGTCAATGACGAGGCCCCCATGCACGCAGGCCGCATGCAAAGGTGTTGTGCGTGTGGGGCGAGTTTTTTAATTGGATCTAATGAGTTGCAATAGCGTTGACTGATTGCGAATAGGCACATCCCCCTCAACTCACGCAATGCATACGCCTTAAGACCTGCTGCGCTCGATAGCTTATGGAAAATGGACTCATTCATCGCCAAAAAAATCGATTATAAGCGCCAGTAAGCTCTTGTGGGGAATTCCTGTAGTTTTTTTCCCTCCAATTTGCTGGATTCTTAGGGCAATGCGGGAATGAGCTTGCGAGTACGTCGTTTGGGCTTGCTAGATTGCTTGAGGGTTTTTTTGCTGGATTCAGTGCGGGAGACCGGGGTGGTGGCCATGGTTTTCGGCCACCCTTTGAAAGGAAATTTGGACCACGATTCTGGCGCGCTCTCACCCCAAGGCGTTTGCATTTTTAACCGCTTCCGGCGAATCTCCGGCAGTTTTTTCCCGCGCTCAATGGAACGCCGCCAGGTGGCGGTAACCACGTGGGCGGATTTGCCTAAAGCTCGGAAGGCCTGGCGACGGGCTTGACGGGGACTGACGGGGGCTGTCTGACCGGCGACGACCGGGATCGGATTCCCTCCGATTTGCCAAATTCCCCCTTAACGGCCACCATCAACAATCCATGATTGCCCCATGCATACGCGGCATGGGGGCATGTAACATGGCATGCCAGCTCATGGCTTATGGTCATGACGTGGCAGTACGTTTTTGGCCCCGTGCGGCTCGAACCCCACGTCCCCCGTCACACGTCACGTGAGCCGCCGGGGCCACGTGCTGCGCAAAAAAAGCTTACGCGCTGGAAATCATTCGCTTGTAACATCCCCATCGACGAGCAACAAATTAAAGAGCAAAGTATTATTATGACAAGTGAAACCAATGGCTCGTATCGCCTGCTCTCTGTTCGTGTGTGTGGGTGTGTGTGATTGTGTCAGAGCCACACAGCCTCTATCGATGATCGCATTTTGGGGAATCGTTCATTTGATCGTGGATCGCTCGCTCGATCCGTCCTCGCTGGAAACGCCTGTAAAAATGGCAAGGGACTCGCAGCAGCGGGCGAGGTGAAGAGAAACTACCGAGCGTTACTTTCGATCTCCAGAGCAACGAAAAGGAGAAAAAAAAAATGGAAACTTGCCTTGGTCGCAAATTCACGGGCGATGCGAGTCACCACCACTGCTGTTGCTGCCAAAGTGAGCAGCCACCGCTGCAATTAGTCTCGATCTCCAAGAAGTTGGGTGATCATCCTTTTGCGCTGCAATTCGATCGCCATCGGGACGTCTGTGAAGGATAAAGTCTCGCACTCCAGCAGCATCGCCAATCCGGAGCTTATCCTCTAGAGCTGTACAAGCAAAGCATCTAGAACACATGAAGAAATGGTAGAACAATGAATGAAAAAGCCGAGAGAGATTACCTTCCGAGATGTCGTGAGCAGAATAGAGCTCGAATGGCCTGGGATCAGTTCCCAGCGGCGGGATGCGGCCTTCGTGCTCGTACTCCTGCAGCGCATGGCGGATAACGCTCTCCACAGTATCGCTCGAATCCACCACGAATCGCAATGGCCCGGCGCTATCAACAACGCTGATGCTCACCAGGAACTTGTGCGAGCCACCGTGCTGCGACTGCCCGTGACGAGAAACGAGAGAAATCCCCACGAAATGTCGATATTTCGATGGCAAATTTTACCTTGGAGAATTCCTCCGGGCGATGGAGCTGCGCGGAGATGTCTGGATGGGCTAGAATCTCCGCCAGGCTCGCGTCATCCGCCGCGGCCTCCCCTCGCGCCTCCATCGATCGCTAAAACCCTAGAAAGCGGTAATGCAAACAGGAGAGTAATTCCTCCTCGTAGTTTACGGAAGCCCGTTTGCCACATCACATCGATCTCAACGGAAGAACGTTCTAGGGCTTCTCCTTCTCTTCGCCGGCGCGCTCTTCCTCCGGCGATGGCGGCGGGCGCCATTCCCAAAGGTATCCTAGTCCAACGCCATTGTCATCGCTAGATTTTGAGCGGAATAGCTGCGCTGCGCGCTTGATCTCGTTGCGTTTGATCTGCTTCTTCTGCCGGAGATAGACTGTCCTGTGTTGAATGCAAAGGAGGAGGAGAAATCTGTGTGCTTGTAGAAGAAATATTTGTTTGCTCTCTTGCGTTCTTCCTCCCTGTGAGCTTTTAGACCATTGTTAATGATACTGAACTGAAAGATTTTATTTTTCCTCACAGTGTAGCACATATGGATAGATAACTGGATGACATCCGATGATATCGCATCTGATGCTCAAGCAGGTCGTGGATCTTGCACGTAAGAGCTCTGCGTATCAGATTTAATCTTCTCTAGTACTGACACTACTGTTTCCGTTTGCAGTAATCGGTTACAATACAAACACATTGCAAGCGCAGGAACCTCGTGGAGCGCGGATCGATCGTGGAGAGGCAATCACTCTAGAGTGATTGTGAGAGAGATCTCTCAGTTCCCGTGATGGAACTTCGAAAACGGCAGCCGATGCTGCGAGGTGGCAATTGGTGGTGGCTTTGGATGTGGAAAATTTGGAAGAAGTGGATGCCCCCACACCTGGTTGTCGAGCCAGTTGAAAATCTCCGGACACTTTCTCCCGGTGGTAGCATGCCGGCCTTGCGCGACTCTCATCAGCGAGTGAATGTGCTCAGCCAGGAGCCTCGCATAGCTGTGGTCGTCCCTCTGGAGTGGCAAAACATCAAACTTCTCGAGCATGAGGCAGACATCCGGAGGCCGGGGAGCCGATAGAACACGTCCCAAACCGTCGATGACGCCCTCGGCCTGCATCGCTGCATGGAGCTTGGTGGAGGCATCGGATCCAAAGCCGGGGATGTGCGCAGCAAAGTAGAAGGGAGCGATCGGGAACTCCTCGCAGCAGACTTGAGCAACAGGTATGGCTTTTGCTCGCAGCAGCTGCTCGTGACTGTGGATCTTTGACGCGGTGGTCTGGTCCTTCGGCATATGGACGAACAGAACCGGAGGATAAGTTGAAGCCGGGGCCATCTTCGCTCGCTCCAGCGCCTTGTGGAGGCCCGGGGACACCATCAAGACGAGCGCCGAGAACTTGATGGTGAGCGCGAGCATGGAGAGGAAGTTGCCGCCGGAGCCGGAGCCGAGACCGACGATCGGCGCGCGCTCCAGGCCGTGCTGCGCGGTCCAGGAGACGAGGACGGACACTACGTTGTGAGCGTCCTGCGAGGCTTGCGGCGGCCAGTCCTGCCAGAAGCTCTTGACGCTCTTGATGGCGATGACGGCGTAGCCGCGGCTGAGGGCGTGCTTGACAATGGCGACGTGGTCGGGGACTCCCGTGCAATTCGGCTGCTGCGGCTGCGGCTCCCAATACGTGAGCGGCGATCCGTTTCCTTCGTGGGCGATGAACAGCACCGCGCGAGGATTTGGAGGGATCTGGGAGATGACATCAAGGTGCTGCTGCTCTTGTTGGATCATTTCTGATCGAGCGAGGCCAGCAGGAAAAAAAATTCCAAGAACACGCCGAAGAACGAGGAGGAAGGATGAAGTGTTTAGAGTCAATCTAATAAGCTAATTGGGGGAGGGTACCTGGAGTGTAGTTACTTGGCTCGCCCAGAGATGATGGCATTTATACACTGGAGGTTCTATGGCTCGAGAATAAAATCCAAGAAACAGCCCATTCCACAGTGGAGCCCTGCCACGTGAGCGGGCATGGTATGTCAGGTGACGTGGAGGTGATGTGGACGGGAAAACTGGAAAAAACCGGCGAACGAGTAACGCGGCCAATTAGCTCGCAGAATTTCTTCAATGCCAAAAAATCAAAGGTGGTGGAGTGTCGGCATCAAAGGTATCTTTGTGCCATGTGAGTGAATTTTGACGTTTGAAGAGGTCAGATTTTAACTGCCGTGGTTGTTTGGCTAACCGTAGTTAACGCGCCTCCAACGGTCAGATTTAGGGCTTGGGTTTTCGATTTTAGGGTTCTAGCGGGCGGGGCTATGGCGCCATGGCTACTGCGCTCTTGCCCGGCGCGGCGCGTGTGGCGCAGATGGCTGTCTGGCGATGCGGTTTCTCCGGGGAGGAGGACGATCGACGATCCTGTGCGTGTGTTTGTCGTGGCTGGAGAGCCGTCCGGTGATGTCATCGGCGGGCGCCTCTTGGCGGCAATGCGAGAATTGTGGCCGGCTTCTCTGCGGCTGTCTGGCATCGGTGGGTAAGTTCTTCGATTCGAGGGAACTGGCTGGCATTGGTCATTTTCATCCAGGTCTTGCATGGAGCGAGAGGGAGTGAAGAGTATTTTCGAGATGGATGATCTTGCGGTCATGGGAGTACCGGAGCTTTTGCCGCACTTGATAACGTTATCGGTAAGCTCTGTCAATTCGGTGCTTTTACTCTTTTACCAAAAGCTTTGTTTGTTGTTAGAGGAGGTTGCATCAAGCCGTGGACGCCGCTGTCCGATTTGATCCACATATCATTGTGACGATCGACTCTAAAGGTTTCTCGTTTCGCTTTCTAAGAAAAATCAAAGGTACGGATATTATGCTTTGATTTTGTATTCTTGTGTGAAGTTCGCTTCCTCTTGTTTTTTCTTTCTTATGTCACCTTGCTCTTTGCTTAGATTTCTGTGCAAAGTCGAAGGTACCGGGTCCATTCTGTGTTCATTATGTGTGCCCGTCCTTCTGGGCCTGGAAAGGGGGCGAGGAGAAACTTCGAAACTTGTCAGAAGTTGTGGATCACTTGCTTTGCATTCTTCCGTTTGAAGAAGGGATATGCAAGTCGAGCGGCTTAAATGCCTCGTTTGTTGGGCATCCCGTGCTGGACGACGCATTTGACTTGGCTGGTAAATCTGCTGTATGGCTAGCTTCTTGATTAGCAAAGCAACACTCCAGTTTCTTACGTCGTTTTTGCAGGATTTTAACGTGATTCAGAGCAAGTGGATGATTCACGGGAATGGCCAGAAGTTCCGGCAAGATCATAACCTTACAAGTGGTAAAATTATCAAACTATTTCGGTTTTGTGGACTTATTTTCTCGCTTTTTTCTTGCAGAATCACCTGTTATTACAGTGCTTCCAGGAAGCCGAGCGCAGGAGCTTCATAAAATGCTCCCGATTTATGGCTCGGCATTGAAACACCTGTCTCGAAGCTTTCCTGGCCTGGCTGCTATTATACCAACCGTTCCAAATCGCACGCTTACCGGGATTATTGACATGGCTGTGAGAGATTGGGGGCTGCCTGTAGTCGTCGTCCCGGGTGCCTCCCTCGAAGACAAGTACAACTCGTTCGCAGTTAAGTTTCGAAGTCGCCATCTCATACTCTCATGCTCTTTGCTTTTTTTTCCTTTCGCAGGCCAGTGATGCTGCCTTGGTTACGTCGGGTACGGCAGTAATGCAGCTACAAATGTGTCGTGTGCCTTGCGTGGTTGCGTACCGAGCAAATATTCTTACCGAGTGGATCATCAAGCAGCGGACAGTGCTCAAGTATGTTTCTTTGCCAAACATTTTGCTGGACTCGCCTGCTGTTCCAGAAGCTCTTTTCTCCTCCTGCAAACCAGACCGCCTGGCATGCTTGCTTGGGTAAGAATTCACTCTTTCGCAGTTTTTGGTATTAAACTTTGTCTATCTTCACAGAAATATTCTGGAAGACCCTGTGGCTGCCAGAGAAGATCAAGCTAAAGCCGCCGAGTCGGTGCTACACATGATTCAACCGCCAGAAGCGTTACAGAGTCCAAGCCGGACGGCAGCGCGTATTGTTTTGGCTGCACTGGAGCCGTGAACACCAATTTGGAATCGAAGGCTTGTTTCTAAGTGTTGATAATGGTAAGCTCTGGTTTTTTCTTACACGGTCATTCCTTCGTTCTCAAGGTTTGCGTTTGACATAGGACAAGTAAGGATCTTGTGCTGCGGTCAAGACATCAGGCCTGTCCATTTGATCGTATGATAGGCACCTCCGGATAAAGTCCTGCACAAGAAATAGAATGGAGCGCCAGTGGAAACGAAGCGCATTACCTTGGCATCAGCGGAGACACTAGGACGCGTTGGAAACTCCACTTTCCTCGCCTTGGTGATTGTATCCTCGCGTAGAATCCTCTCCTGGCTTTGGTCATGCCCGAACGGCCTCTTCCCAAATAGCATTTGATAGAAGAGCACTCCGGCCGACCACACATCAACCTGGACGCAGTAGTTTCAATATCTATCCACTGAAGAAATAAAAGAGAGAACAACGCACCTTTGACGATATAAGTGGTGTCTTGTTCACATCAAAACACTCGGGCGGAAGATACCTGTAACAAAGTCATGGCTCTCTAGCTTGTATTGTTTCGACGATGGAAGGAAAGTTTTACCAGTATGTCCCTGCGCCCTGAGACGTGAGTTCCATTCCCTGCGAGCCAACCTCGTCTTCCACTATTTTGCTTAGTCCGAAGTCTGTGAGTTTGGCCGCGCCAGCTTCGTCAAAGAGGACGTTCCCAGGCTTGAGATCGTAGTGGATGACGCGCTGCGATCTTCTGTTCAAGTATACGAGGCCGGAGAAGATCTGGACCATGATGCTCCGAGCTTCTCTTTCCGGAAGCACTGACGTCGATTTTAAGACGGCATCCAGATCTTTGCCTGCAAACCACGAGTAAGTCTGATGCAAAAGAAAAGCGTAGACAAACCTCCGCAGTATTGTAGCACGGTACAGAAAGTATTGTGGTCGATCTCGAAAATGTCCCACAACCTCACAATGTGAGAGTGCACCAAGCTCTTGTGGATGTTGTACTCTCGGATGGCGTGACGGATGTAGTTTTGCTTCTTTTCTTCGCTCCATTGGACGTTAAGACCGTGCAGCTTGCAGGCCACATATCTGTATTCCACCATATCGTAAGCCTAACAAGCGCGACAAACATCACTTTTCTGGAAAGGAAGTTGATCCCAGCTGAGTGGGGCTTACCTTGTATACTTCGCTGAAGCCGCCTTTTCCCAGGAGATTCAGCAACGCGTAACGTTTGTTGAGGATTGGAAAGTGATTGAAACGCGATCCATCTTCGTCCCTGATTCTTTTGAGCTCGCGAATGAAACAGGCTTTTTCTAGCTCATAGCGCTCGCGATCTCGCAGTGTGTTCTCCTCCTCCTGTACAAGAGTAGTCAGTAATCCCCCAAAGTGAAACATTCACAAACCCTTTTAATCGAAAAAATCCGCGCCCTGTACATCTCTTCCGTTGCTATACATTCTTCTTCGGCAAGTCCCTGATCACTTTCCGAAGCATCTGTTTTATCTGCATGAATTTTTATAAGAAATATGCTTTGCGGAAAGTAGCCGAAACCAATACCGTTTTGTTTTTTCTTTAGAAGCTTTCTTTGTTTCTCAATAGCATCTTTTTGTTCCAAGAGCGATTTCTGCATAGAAAAAATATAACGCGCTGGCACAGAAAACTTTTGAGTTTACCAGACGAGCTTGAATGTCTTTCAATGCTTGTCCATCTTCCCAAACCTCAGACAGTAAGGTGCCTGCCCTGCCAGATGCAAGCCTATGGATACAATATCATACTTTCATAGAGTCACTTACCGCATGACTCCCACGTTTCCAAGCCGGACTGAATCCTGACGGACCCTTAATCTTGCTTCCTGCCTCTCACCTTTTGCAACTGCTATCAGTAGATCAGACACGACCTTCAATCGCTGTGACCACACACGAGTCAGCAAAAGGCAACAACGTTCATGTCTACCTTTCGCTCCTTCTCGAGCTGTACTTCCTTCATGTCGTTTATTTCCTGAGAACATTTCAAGAATGAAGTCCGAAATTGCCAAAAGACACAGCATATCACCTTCTCTAGCTGCTGGCAGGTTCTCTGGTATTGGCAAGCTTCTGATCTAGCTTTGTCAAGCTCCTCACCAAGCCCCGCACACCTCGCATTCAATGTCATCAGGTCTTCCTGCTACCAACAGATTATCCAATGATCCTCTGTAGAAAATTTACTCCACAAGACATCTCTCAGGAAAACCTGAAATTTGCCAGGAAAAAGAAATACCTCACGAACGTATCAAATATAAAAACGTACCTTAAGTCGCTCGTCCTCCGAAAACCTCTGAGAAACAATAAGATAGAAGAGTTATTAGAGAGAAAAACAAAGCCCCACGAGAGCAACACTGACCTTGTGTTCCGCACCATTCCCGTTGTCAACCTTCAGGAAACGATACAAGACGCTCAAACTGAATAGAAAAGAAAAATCTACCTTTGCAGAAGGTGGTGAGTGAGGACGCTTGGCCTCTTTTGCTTTTCCACCCCGGCCTCGTTGGCCCATTCCTCGGCTGCTCTTTGTTGTCCTGCCTTCGTGATCCAGCTTTTCCTCCTGGAGAAAAAAAAAAAAAACTTAGCGAGAATGTATACGTGACTGTCCATTCGCTTACTTCTCGCGACTCGTCCATTTGAAATGTCTTTCTCTTCTGTGAGCTGGCGCTGGCTTGGATCATAAAGTCTCCAGCGTTCTGTGGCATATAATGGAAAAGAAGAAAACAGGGAGTTGAGATTCTGTCTAGTGGCCTAGACTTACATCTTCGTCCGAGTCTGTGGAAGAGGGAGAAGCGTCGGGAAGGGGCTTGGCGGCGGGGATAGATTTCCCAGCCATCCTGGCTTCGAGCTTGGCGAGCTTGGACGGCAGCGAGTCTGAATGGTTGGAATTGGAGGAGAGATGGAGCAGCACATTGTCGTGCATTGCCGATGGCGATCGAAAACAGCGAATGCGTCAATCCGCCAGCTGAGAGACCCGCGCTCCCCACCCCTCACAAGCCCTAAAATCACAAAAGAAATATTGGGCATCTACAACGAACGGCCGAGATCTTGGGTTTTCAAAGTTCTGTTTTAAGCATTAATAATATTAATAATATTAATATTGAGTTTTCATCAAAATTCTGAGTGCAAATGATTCCAAAATTTAGGTTTACTTTAGGGCTGGGATGGTAGTAAATACATTTAGAACATGCTTAGATATGGTATTTTATTATTTAATGGTTGTTATTCATTTAGATTAATTTTGTATTTATAATTTATGAATATATTTATTTAAACTTTCTTAAACACTTTCTATTATATTCTTTTTTATTTTACCATCTTATGGTTGATATGCAATAAGATTAATCTTGTTTTTATGAAATATAAACATGTTTATAATTACAAATTTTTATTTGATCAATTAGATTAATAATAAGGAATAAAACTACTATTAAGCAAACCAAACATTACTACATGCAACGCATCGCAAATTTTTTGTAAGATCATCTAAATTATTTTTATTGTCTAAAAGTAATTATTTAATTTGTTTTACTAAATTCCAAACATTATAAGACATTTTCGGGGAACACTAAATACTAAATGGTGCAAATTTCTCCATATATCACTAGTGGGTGCATAGAATAAAAACTTAAAAATTACCTCTTTAGAAAATTTTTCTTTAAAGGACACATAGACATATGGAATTGCCCTTTAGCTTGGCGAAATAATTAATAGAATTTTGTTCATTAAAAGTGATTAAAATTAATGCCAATTTCTTAGTTCATTTCATTTTAATTCAAAATATTATAGAAAAACCATCACAAAATATATTTCATCCTCTATTTTTATCTCATCCTAAGCAAATTTTTACATTTATATCAACATCACTCTCTCAAAATTTTAATCCCTTCTTATTTCTTTAATTCTTTTTCTATTTCAAGTGCCTCTTTAATAACCTCATCATGCCACTTTTTCATGCCACTAAAAATTATAGACTCCATTTTTTTCATACCATAAAAAATTATAATATTTTTATTAATTCCAAAGTTTTGAAATCTCAAATCCAATCTAACTTTGTGCTTTTAAACTCTAAGTGAACTAACTAACTCTAACTCATCCATCTACCTATAAAAAAGATAAAGCAAAGAAGGAAAAAAAAAGTGGTATAAAATGAAGTGAAGGAAGGAAAACTCTAAGTAAAAAAATGGAAATGGGTTAATTAAATAGAAAAAAAAGTTACTTTAACTTAAGTTGGTAAATTTCTTATATAATATGATCATAAATTTTTTTTAGAGTTATTTCCTTGCCGATGGTTTAGATTCAAATATACATCAACAAAATGTCGATCCTCCCTAAGGGGGGGAGCAGTGTTGCAAATGTAACTTCAGGTATTTAAAATTATTTATTAACTAGTTCTTTTAGATATTTTTTTTTTATTGTCACGATGGCAAAAGGTCTGTATTATTGGTTGTTTTTTCAATTTCTACCTAAGCTATAAATTTATATCAAATTTAAAATGAAAGATAAATTTAGAAAACCTTTAAAGTGGGCAAAATTTATAGTGTATTAAATATGAGATTGTGTTTAATATCCATTCTCTAAAATTTCAATTATTAACTTTCTGAAATTCGTGAAATTTGTGATTTAAATATAAATTATAACATATGGCAATATAATAGAATAAATATTAAAAATTTTGTATAGTAGATTTTTTTTAAGGCCAAAAAATTTATCTTTCCTTGTGGAATATAGTTTAATTATATTATTTTGCACTAATTTTGGTTTGATTTATATATTATAATTCCTGAATTTTATGGTTTATTAGATGGCAAATCAGTACTATCAAATGAGGATAACTTTGGTAAAAATAAAGAAAGAGGATTTAAGTTTTACAAATGTATTTCAAAATTTATTTCATAAAACTATTTAATTAAAGAACACTTTAAATAGGCTTGATGACTATATTAATAAAAATTTAGTGTAAACTTTTTAATTTGGACTTCCCGAAAGATTACTCAGTTTAGTATTACTCAAACTCAAAAATACTTAACCCAAGTATCCCAATATTTTTAAATAATTATAAAAAAGATATACTTTTGTTTAAAAACTTTTTTTATAATTTAAACTCTTATATACTATTTTTTGAATTATTTTTCGTTTTTTTAGCAAACTTGGTGCTGGGATGATAATGGATATACCTAGAATATACTTGGATATTCTAAGATATTCTACCATCTAACAGTTGTTATTCATTTAGATTAATCTTGTATTTATACTTTATAAACATGTTTATAATTTATAAACTTTCTTAAACTCTTTCTAGTATTTTTTTTTATTCTATCATCTAATGGTTGATATGCAATAAGATTAATCTTGTATTTATAAATTAGAAACATGCTTATAATTATAAAATTTATTTGATCAATTGGATGAACAAGTAAAAATAACACTACTATTAGGCAAACCAAGTGTTGCTAGGTGTAACAATTTATTTTATATATTTTTTTATATTTATATATATTTTTATTGCTTACATTTAACCTATTATTTTAAAAGTTCTTCTATTAGGAGGTATTTAATGCTTTAAAACTTGTGAATATATATTTATATATTCATAAGTTTTATTATTGTTTTATAGTTATAACTATAGTGTGAGTCATCTTAACATCTTATCACTCTTTTACATGAAGAGTTTAGAGGTTTATTATATTAAATTTTCTCTAAAGCTTTGCAATAAAAAAGCTTCTAGTAATAAAAGCTTTGGCATTATTAATTTTGTAAGCAATTGCTAATGGGGAAATAAAATAGAATTTTCAGGCCTTTCGAATGTTCTTCAACATGGAACTTTTCTGGAATTGCAATGTGTTAGAGATATTATCAAACTGAAGGAACGAACTTACATCCATATATAAAACAAGCGCCTCTAAAGGAGATGGATGCTTTTCTGTTTTACGCCTGGAACCTGATTGATAAAAATTAGAGTGAGGCAGACAACGAGAATTTCAGCCGTACCAAATCGGTCCTTTGGAACGACTTTTTGGGGCCGCACTTCCAGACTCTGCAAAAACACAAAACGCGAAAGCTTTTCATCACCGCAAAACTCTGGGCTTTTTAATATATGAAAATAAATCCAGCTTACAAGCCTAGATGTTTTGGCAAATCCTTTAATCCATGTACCTGAGGAGTCTGGAGCTGCAATAGAACAAGCTATCGCCAGACAAGCACGGGAGCGCTTAGTTAAGATAAAGCCGACACCTGCAAACACAGCCCAAAGCTGAGAGAGAGAGCCAAACTTTGAGAGTGCTGCTCTTACCTTTCAGCGCCACAAAGGCATGGAATCTTTTGTTCCTCGAACGGGAACTTGTAGTCGTACGTGAGCTCCTCTCCAACCTTAATATGCTTCTTGGAATAAATGAAAATTCTCTTCTGTCCTTCGACAGTTAGAATCTTCGTGTAGCAATTCGGCTGGAAGAGAAAAAGGAAGGTGTTAGGACAGACAAATTGGCAACGAGGATACGTGCGTCACAAGAGTGATTGATAAATCTCGCGAGGCCCCCGTGTTTGGTCGCATCCACCTAACGGAAAAAATGCGTCAGAAGAAAACACAGAACTGTGACACTTACGACGTTCTCCGCGTCTACTCTAAACAAGTAACTGCTATCGATTCCCATCTTTTCGTATCGACGCTCACGCAAGTCCGCCACCTAAAGAATCATCGGCAGTAGTTCGCCTCCAAACAAGCAAAGATCATACTCACTTTCGAACGAACCAGCTCGCCAATGTACTCGATGACAAAATCTTCAGGCTCTATAGACTGAAGCGCAATGACGCCCCAGGAATGTATCTTGCTGCGCTGAAACTTCAAACTCTTCGTGCGGGCCTGCATGAAGAGAAGAGAACAAGCTTTAGCATACGTCTCGAAAACCAGTAATGCACCTTAAAATGTGTTCCCAGCAATCGGTTTTCCACTCTGTTTCTTCTGCTCCGTTGGACTTGAGAGGATGCTGCTGTCTTTCTATTCTCATGTTGATGGTGGCGGAGCTGTTGTGGTTGTGGATGATGATGTTGTTGAACAGCAGCTGTTTTGGTAGGATGTCTTGCCTTACCAGGCCATTCCCGCCATTGCCATCCGCTCAGCCCGTAGCACCTCGCACAGCTTACTGAAGCCAAAGGATCTGCTTTTTTTGCATCACCCTCTACGCTGATCGTCATGTCCAGATCTCTGTACTTCGCACTAAGTTCAGCAGCCTCCAAAACTTTACGCTGAAAAGTGTCTTCATCGAGTTCGATCAGCGGCGCTGCTTCTCCAGTCTCGTCTTGTCCTTTCTCCTCCTCGACGACTATCACTGTGCTTGATGGTTTATCAGAGAAAAGCTCCGGAACCTTGTTCTCCTGATCTTGTTCAGTTGTTGTTTCCTCGTGATCCTGTTCGATTGTTTCCTCTGCTAGCATTTCTCCTCCATGCTCTTGTGGACTTTCTTCTTTCTTTTCGGTTCTCTCCATCATATGCGATTCAAGAACCTGTTCCAGCTTCTTCAAACGTTTCCGTGGAATACGTTCCAGGGCTACTTCGTCACGTAAAGCCGCTCCACTATCTTCCCCCGCCACCACGCCCGACGCCACACGCTTCTTCGATTTCTTTCGTCGTCCCCCGTCGTTATCCTTGTGTGACTTACGTTTTTTCTTCACCACTTGCTTTCCAGCTTTCACCACGTTCACTTCTGGAGACCCCTCTTCCTTATTTGACATGTCGGCCGCTGGATGTGTCTCAAGAAGCGAGGACTGAGACTGATAGTCGGCGGCGACAGCATCTTGCATTTCGCTATTTTGGAGTTTTCCCTGTTCCTTGTTCTCCACAGATGGAGTTTGTTCCAGCTCCTTCCGCTTCTTGAGGCGTTTTCGTGGAACACGTTCATCTGCAGCTTCTTCTCTTACGGTTGCTCCATTTTCTTCGATGCCCGTACTTGGTGCACGCTTCGTCGCTTTATTTCGTCGCTTCCCGTCTTCTTGCTTATGCGACTTTCGTGGAAGTATGGGCTGATCACAGGCCATTTTATCAACATCGCACTCAGTAGGTGCATCATCCTGAAAAGAAACTCCAGTTAGTTGCCAATTGCGAAGAAAAAAACTAACCAATTTCTGACAAAGAGCTTCTTGCTCAATCTGGGATTTTTTCCGACTCTCCTGCTGCAAGATCCACCCATTTAAATACTGTCCGACGGCAGCATCTAGTATCGTTCGTTTAGCTGCCTCGACAACAGTTGTATGAAGCCTTTTTTGTATACTCTCCAGCGTTAGGATCTCGGCTCTTGTTGTTTGCCGAACTTCCTCTTGTGCTTGCTCAAATACTGGCTCCTGCAACAATAAAATGTTGGACGAGATAAAACGTCGTACTATAGAACGCTAACCTTGTCACAATCTGGTTTATGAGCTGTTGGTTCCGGATGTGATGCCACAGGAGCACTGGCCTCAGCCTTGACAGATCCAGTGGCTGGATAGCTGTCGTTTTGTAAAGATCTTCCCCGCTTCCGCCTGGAACTCAAGCACGCGTCCACGAGATCATCGACAATTTCATCGACGACATCCAAATACAGATTGGTTTGGACGTGGCTCAACGATGGATTATCGTCCGGTGTCGAATCCTGCATGGCTACCTTGGCTTGAATCAAATCTCCGAGAGCTTGCTGGTCGGCTAGTTCCAAAAGATTGCCGAGAGCAAAGCATGCGATTTGGACATGCACATGCATGACCTTCATAAACAACAGGAAAGAAGTTAGCCAGCTTAGAGAATAGTGTTGGATTTTACCTCGCACCATCCATTTACGTAACCATCGTGAAGCTTGCTAGCAAGCGTCAGCAGCGAGAAAGGACCCTGCATTTCTCCACTTTGAGATTTATAGGACCAATAAGGATCACGCCAGAGCTGAAGAAAGGAAATACACAGAACTTTGTGAGCCACACAGAAGATAGAAAGGAAAGGAAAAAAAAAACAGAGAGGAAGCTTACTTTGTAGTTGGATCTTGCGTTCTTCTCTGCCTGGATAGCATGCAAACGTTTCTCTCCTTTGGGGCAGCGAAAGTACGTATGTCCCTCTTCACCACAAGTGTAGCACCTATTTTCCTTCCTAAACTTCTCCTTTTCTTCTTCTGTCAATCTCCTCGTAAAACCCCCGGAGAGACTTTGAGCAGGATTGACACCAACCGGACTGGCAGTCGTCTCTCTAAAACCAGGTGGCAGATCTTCTTCTCCAGGAGGAGCAGCAGCGCAATTGCCACTGCTGCTATTCACCGAAATTTCAATCCCGCGACTGGCAGCGTCGGGCTTAGACGAACCCCCAGACCTGGAAAAGCAACTGGATAGCCTCGATTTCGCGATCTCAGGCGCGGAGCTTCTCTGCGCGCCAGCGGCACCATCGTCTTCCTCTCGGCCTCTAGATTTCCTGTTTTGCGTCACATCCCGCTTGTCCTGCCCTTTCTTCTTCCTTGCCTTGTCCATGAATCTAGAAGCGCCGCTAATTTCATCGGATCATACCTCTCGTCTTGAATGTAGATCGACTCCGGCCATGCTCGCGCGAATTCTCCCAAGAACAAGCTCAATTGGATCGCGCTCTACCTAAAGAGATCCGCCATAGCTTAGGGCTAGGGCCATGCTTTTATGTAAAAGGGTATATTCTCCTCGCCCGATCCAGCCCTGGACGCGACGACGCCGGCGATCGATCGATAGGGATGCTGGCCTGATCGCGCAACACCGCTGTGAGTGCTCCATCGATCTCTGTGAGTATTTTGCTCGGTCATAGGGGTTTTAGAGGGTTTTTAATCGGCGCATTCTTCCTCCTGGCCGATCCTGGTATGGCTTTTTGGTGTCTGGAGTTTTGCATTGCTGGGGCTGTTCTTGGGAGATTTTTCTTAGCGCTGGCTTGATGGGAAGCAATTGTTCCTGGGAGTCTCTCTTTGATCTTAGATTGTTTTTCTAGTTTTTTCTTTGCTCTTGGCTTACATTTTTCATACGTTTTCCTTGCAGGCTTGTAAAAGATGGCAAGAAGCTTCGCATTCGCAGCCTCGGTGGTGTTCGTGTTCCTTGCTCTCAACACGGTGACATGCTTTAAGAGCGAGGAGTTTCGAAAGTGCCAGCAGACTCCCTTTTGCAAGGACTCTCGCGCTCGCAAACCCGGGAGCTCTGGATTCCGAGCCTCGCCCGCCGAAGTTGTGGATGGATTCGTGCAAGCACGGCTAATCCCCGAGAATTCCACCGGGTCAGACAACTTGGTGCTCAAGCTCATGGTGTATCAAGGTGGTGTGCTGCGGATCAAAGTCGACCAAGAGAACGTCCCCGGAGGCAAGAAGCGTTTCGAAGTCCCCGACGTTCTTGTGGACGGTTTGGAGAAGAAGCGGCTGTGGCTCCAGCGGATCACAGCGAAAGATGGACTCTCAACGTTCTACCTTTCTTCCGGTCATGAAGTCGTGTTGCAACACGAGCCGTTCCAGGTGTATGTCACCAGAGGACAGGAAAAGCTTGTGTCCGTCAACGGCAAAGGCTTGTTTCACTTCGAGCAGCGCCGGGAGAAGCAAGAAGGCGAGAACTGGGAGGAACACTTCCGAAGCCACACTGACTCGAGGCCATATGGACCTCAATCCATCGGCTTCGACGTTTCTTTCCACGGTGCCGAGCACGTCTACGGGATTCCAGAGCGAGCAACGAGCTTGGCCTTGAAGCCGACGAGAGGGACGGAAGAACACTCGGAGCCTTATCGACTCTTCAACCTGGACGTGTTCGAGTACCTCGCCGAGTCGCCATTCGGGTTGTATGGATCCATCCCGTTTATGCTCTCTCACGGCTCCAAGAGGACCTCGGGGTTCTTCTGGCTCAACGCGGCGGAGATGCTCATCGACGTTTTATCACCAGGCTGGGACGGTGCCGCCGGGGAGGAGTCCAAGCAAGGCATCGACACTCATTGGTTTGCGGAGGCTGGGATCGTGGACGCTTTCGTTTTCGTTGGTCCTGGACCCAAGGACGTGGTGCAGCAGTACACCGGTGTCACTGGAACAACAGCGATGCCACCATTTTTCTCCATCGGATATCATCAGTGCCGCTGGAACTACAAGGACGAAGCTGATGTTGCTCAGGTTGATGCGAAGTTTGACGAGTATGATATCCCGTATGATGTCATCTGGCTGGATATCGAGCACACCGATGGCAAGCGCTACTTCACTTGGGATCCGATCACTTTTCCCACTCCAAAGGAGATGCAAGCTAAGCTCGAGGCTAAAGGTCGGCATATGGTGGCGATAGTGGATCCACACATCAAGAGGGACGAAGGCTTTGCTCTCCACAAAGAAGCTACGTCCAAAGGCTACTACGTGAAAAACTCGCATGGAAGCGACTACGATGGCTGGTGCTGGCCGGGCTCATCGTCCTACCCCGACTTGGTGAATCCGGAGATTCGTGCTTGGTGGGCGGAGAAGTTCACGCTGAAGAACTACGTTGGCTCAACGTCGATTCTTCACATTTGGAATGACATGAACGAGCCATCCGTGTTTAATGGGCCGGAGGTACGTTTGCTCGATTTTTTCTTCAGGGATTCACGTTCGCTTCCAGGTTTCCATGCCGCGAGACAACCTTCACTATAACGGCATTGAGCACCGTGACGTTCACAATGCTTATGGTTACTATTTCCATATGGCCACAACGCAAGGCCTTCGGAATCGCGAAGGCCAAAGACCATTTGTTCTGTCAAGAGCTGTCTTTGCCGGAACTCAGAAGATTGGTCCCATTTGGACTGGTGATAACACTGCAGACTGGGAACAGCTCAGAGTTTCAGTGCCTATGATTTTGTCTCTCGGGATAACTGGAATCGCGTTCACAGGTATGATACATTTCTATCAAAGACATCCTTGACAATGCTCTTCCAGGGGCGGATGTTGGAGGATTCTTTGGGAATCCTAGTTCGGAGTTACTGACTCGCTGGTATCAGCTAGGAGCGTTTTATCCCTTTTTTAGAGCTCATGCTCACCTTGACACAAAGCGGAGAGAACCATGGATTCCTGGGTATGAAGTTCTTTGCTAGCTTTTCCTAAGAAGGCTATGAAAAACTGCTTTTTTGTTGTGCAGGGAGCCATACACGTCTCGGATTCGTGAAGCCATTCATACACGCTATGCACTGCTCCCTTACTACTACACTCTTTTCCGGGAAGCGCACGAAACAGGCATTCCTGTGATGCGACCACTTTGGTTTGAGCATCCGAACGATCCCGAGACGTTTGCAATGGACGACGAGTTCCTTATCGGCGATGCACTGCTCGTCCGCAGCGTGTACACGGAAGTAAGTTGTAAACTTCTGCTTGAGAAGAAAATAAAATGTTTTCCAACTTCGTTGCTGTTTTCAGGGATCGAATTTGGAGACGGTCTATCTGCCAGGATCCGAGCCATGGTTTGACATAAAGACCGGCCAAAGTTTCAATGGTGGCAAAACTTACAAGCTCGCTGTCTCACAAGACTCCATCCCTGCATTCCAGCGGGGTGGAACGATAATTCCTCGCAAGGACAGGTTTAGGCGCAGCTCATCCCAGATGGTGGATGATCCATACACTTTGGTAAGCCATCCTCTTTTACTTCCATCGCTTGAACGAGAATCTCACGAAGCACAAACTTTTATAGGTGATCGCGCTAAACTCTACTCAAGAAGCACAAGGAGAGCTCTACATCGACGACGGCAAGAGCTACGAGTTTGAGAAAGGAGCTTTCATCCACCGTCGCTTTAGCTTCTCGGGAGGCAAACTCTCCTCGTCCTCGGCCTCACCAGCCAGCAAGAGCTACAAGACTCTCTCCACGGTCGAGAGGATCATCATCCTGGGCCTGGATGCAAAGAAAGTCCCGGCAGCACACCGAGCTCTTGTGGAGGAGGGGGGCCAAGATAGGCAGGCCGACATCGAGGCAGCGCCTCCGGTCTTGCGAGCCAAGCTCAAATCCAACGCTGTGGCCGTCAGGCTGCCAAACGTATCCATCGACAAAGATTGGTCCATTAAAGTCTTGTAAAACCAAAGAACTTGGAGAACTTGTCATAAGAGCTTTAACAAAAATGTTTCTCATGATCTGGAAGAACAAAAAGAAAGCTTCGAGTACCTCGGAGAGAAGAGCATCACCGCCGGCCTTTCTTCTTGTTCTTGCCACCACCTCTTGTCTCGGCAGGCTTGGAAGTGCTGGGACCATTCGATCCTGCTGCTGCTCCTGCTGCTCCTGCTGCTACTGCCGAGGAAGAGGAAGTGTCCCTGGAAATCGCTCCTTGAGACCCTCTCAGCTGTGCAGTGCGCTTGTCCTTCTTCTTGGGCCTGTAGTAAGACCGCTCCCGCATTGGCATCCACCTCTCTGGATCCGGCGGCGGCCCCGGGTTCTCTGGATCGTAGCCTTTCGGATACCGAGGCTTTCTCTTCCTCTTCCTCTTCTTTTCCTCGGCTGGTTTCTCCTCGACGTTCGCTTGAATCGTTTTACTGCCACCCGGAACCACAGAGCTCTCTTCAAGCTTGCTTGCGTCCACCACCTTTACGTCCGGGAGCTGTTTCTCAAAAGTCTCTCCTTTGGCCACGTCGGTCTCGGCAAAGCAGGAGACGAGCCCCGTGATGGCTTCCAGCCCGACTGCCTTGGAAGAAGAGCTCTTTGCAAGCCTTTCATATAACTCAGCCGCCCCTGCAAAGTCCTTCGTCTTCAGCTTTAGCTTCGCAGCCTCGTGCAGCAGCAGCTCTACTATCTCGTCCCTCGTCTCCTCCATACTGTCTTCCCACCATTTCACAGACTCGAGCAGGATGGTTTGGGCCCCTTGCACGTCGCCTCCGCGTTCCTTGAGATCAACTGCCGTCGCCACTATCGCTGGCATATGCCTGATATCTGTGGCCTTCCGGAGGACGTCCGCAGCTTCCAGATAGTGTCCAGCAGTGGTCCTGGCTTGCGCACACAGGAGCAACGGCTCAACGGTGCTTTCGGAGTTTTTCTCTGCGTACTCCCCCAAAACTTCTTCCGCAAGATCGATTTTTCCTTCTTTCAATGACAAGCAGGCCTTGAGAACAACGGGCATGCTGCTGCCGCTGTATTCTTCCACGAGTGATGGTATAAGTTCGCGCGCCTGGAACAGCAAGAATGTTTAAGAAAAAAAGAGCGGCAGATAATCGGAAAGCTCACCTGGTTAAGTTTGTTGGTGCTGAGAAGCAGTAGAAAGTAATTATAGACTAGAGCCTCTTTCTGATTGATGGACATCTTCTGTCCCAAGGCTTCGGGAAACTGGAGACGTTTACCATCTGCATCCTTCTTCAGGACAACTTCGAGCTTCCTTAAGGAGTCGGATGCATCCTTGTTTTTGCGAATAGCTGCGAGATTGTTCGAAACGACAGCCAAGGTTGGCAGGTCCTTCTCCTTCAAATCTCTGTTCAAGATTGCAAGGCAACTCTCCGTGGCCTCGGTTGCACGTCCTTGTAACTGAGACAAAAATGTCATAAGAATCGAGCCGCATGGAAAACTAGAGTGTGGTTACCTGTAGCACATAGGCCAGTTGAGCTGTTACTGGAGCAAGCTCGTCCTCAATCTCATCTTCGCTGTACTCGTCCTCGAGCAGCATTTCCTGCCCGAGTCTACGTGCCAGAAGTAGATGCTCTTCGGCTTGCGAGAGCTCTCCTTGGTCTATCAAAACGCATGCGACGTTATATGCCAGCTCGAAAAGAGTTTTGGGATTGACTTGCATCGATCGCATGCGCTCGAAAGCCTCCCTGGATCTTCCTCCAGAGACATAGGCAGCAATGGCATTGCTCTTCACTTCGCTCGACTCGATGCTAAACTCGCGGTGAATGGTCTCGTAAGTTTCAACGCAGGCGTTAAGATCACCTGTCTTGAAGAGAGTCTGGGCTTTGAGTTGGAGAACACCTGGGCTGTTTTCCACTCCTTGTAAGATCTGTAAGACCTCCGCGAAGCGACCAAGACGGTACAAGCAATATGCCTACAAAGGAAAAAACAAAGGTCATGAAAAACGCTTGACTGGAGAAGAACAATGTTTCAATCCTCACCTTCTCAAATTTCAGATCCACCACCGATCCTGCCGAGTCGATCGCAGCCAAAGCATCGCCAAAGCTGTCACTGTTGATCAGAGCAACCACTTTGCAATTCAGCGCATCCGGGTCATCTGGATGCACCGCCAGCACTACACAAGCGAAAAACACATCGCATTTAGCATTCTCTTCGCAAAAACTCCACACCTTGCTCGGCGATCTTGAGAATTTGCTTGTAGTTCTTCCTGGAGCTCTTGAGCAGCGCTTCCAGCTGCGCCAGCTGATCGTGGAGCGCATCATCGTCGGGCTGCTGCGGCGGAGCTGAGACGCCTCCTCCCTTCCACATTGAAGAACCCTAGATGAGCTAAACCAAACCCTATCGCGGTAGTAGCTTTTATTTTATTTTGCTGGGAAGGAATGGCGATGGCGCCCGACCAGCAGGCGCTTCCGCCAGGACTGGAGAATGTGTTCCAGCAGTCCTATGTCTCGGATCTACTCTCCTATCCGCTGGATCGCCTCCACAAGGTAAGTCTAGATCTAGTTCTTGACGAAATATTTCTAGATCCATCGGACCGATTGTAGGAACCGGAGCTCCTGCGGGTCGATGCCGAGCGGATCTCTCGCCAGATGCAAGAGGTCGCGGTGGGGCATTATCGAGCATTCATCACGGCGGCTGAATCGCTCCAGTTCATCACCAAGGAAGTGGCTAGTATCGATCAGCATGTGGAATCCCTGGTGAAGTACATTTATCTGGATTTGCTTGATGATTCGTTTCACTCGCTTGTGTGTTCTTATATTGTTTGCGATGATTTTAGCTCTGAGATGATTTTTCTGATGTGTTCTTGAGATGGTTTGTTCAGTTGTTTTCGATTGCCTGAGATGATTCTTGTGCTAGATTTTTATCGCTCGGCATGGTTTGTGTGCTCCTGATTTTTTCGCTTAGATTTTCTTTTGTTAACTTGTTCGTATCTTAGATTGCAGAGATTCCTAAGCTGACCGCCGGCTGCAATGAATTCATGGATTCGGCTCAGCAAATTCTTGAGAAACGCAAGCTTAACAGGACATTGCTTGCGAACCATAGTACTCTGCTGGATTTACTTGAGATCCCTCAGCTGATGGATACGTAAGTACCTTACGTTAGCGGGCTTATTTTCTCTGTCTTTACTTTTGTTTGAGTCAGATTTCAGGTGTGTGCGGAATGGTAACTATGACGAGGCTCTTGATCTTGAGGCGTTCGTGGCAAAGCTCGCCACCATGCATATGAGGTGCGTCAATCTAGTTTGCGGTATTTTTTCTCGTCTCATCTTTGTAGTTGCTTTATAGACTACCAGTCATCCAGTCTCTCGTAGCGGATGTGAGACAAAACACGCAGTCTCTTCTTGCACAGCTCCTCCAGAGGTTGCGGTCCAATATTCAGGTAGTTTTCGTGGAACAGTCGAATACTTTGTTGAGCTTTGAATGTTGTAGGTTCCGGAGTGCCTCAGAATAATAGGATATCTACGTAGACTGGGAGTTTTCCACGACATTGAGCTGCGGTTGCAAGTAAGCTACCTTCCAGTTTTAATGCTCGTGAGCACCTATTGAATTGATGCTTTCAGTTTTTAAAATGTAGGGAGGCCTGGCTTGCTGGCCTTCTCGACGATTTGGACCAAGGCAGTCCTTACATGTATTTGAAGAGCATGACCGAGTGCCATCGTGTGAACATTCACGATGTTGTCACTCAATATCGTGCTATTTTTTCAGATGACACTTCTGAGCCCTCGGATGGTGGCCTCCTGTTTAGCTGGGCAACACATCGCATAACCTGCCTGTTGGACACACTGCGCGAGTTGCTTCCCAAAGTCACCGAGGGTGCATCCTTGGCTCTTATTTTAGACTTGTGCATGGTACGTTGAGCATCCTATGTCTAGTCTTTGCTTCAACGTTTTGAGCTTTTGGCAGTACTGCGGGGTGAGTCTTGGCCGGGTGGGTCTCGACTTTAGAGGTCTTTTGCCACCAATTTTTGAATCGTAAGTTATCTTGAGCTCTTCCGGGGGATAGTTCTTATTGGTGATTGTCTTTTGCAGGTGCGTGTATGACTTATTTGTGCGGAACTTGTCGATAGCGTTGCAAAACTTCCAGGTAATTCTTCTTCAGCGAGTGTTGAGAGGAAGAATAAACTTTTATGTCTACAGCACATGCTCGATTCCCACCGCTGGGTTCCTTTGCCTTCAGTTAGATTGTCCAGCAGAGATTCCGAGGACAAGAACGCCCCTCCTCAGTCTCTCATCGAACATCCACCTCTAGCCGTGTTTGTCAACGGTACGTGCCACTTCCTCTCGTGAGCCGCTCACAATCGTGTTTTCACAGGCATTCTGGCAGCTCTTAACGAACTAAGGCTGTGTGCTCCTGTGAGCTTGTCAAACAGGCTAGCGCTCGAGTTCCAGAAAGCACTGTGCAGTGTCTCGGATTCCCTGCTGCGCTACTCCTCGACGCGGATTCTCAAGGACAGCGAAGCGAATCTCTTCATGTCCTCGTGCCGTGCGTACTTGGAGGTAAGCGGGCCAACCAACCGATAAGATGATCCAACACTAACAACTCTCTACTCAGGTAGCTTCTCCATACTGTGTCGCGTGTTTCAGTCGCTGCTATCCATCCGCAATCACTGACACGAAAGCCAGTAACAACGGTCTCCGGAAGCTAGTTTCATCGATGCCGGCCGAGAACGGATCTCCAGCGAGACTCCGAAGTGTTCCTGAAGTCGTGGAGAACATAATCACCACTTCAGCAAATGGTAACTGAAACGACAGCGCCGTTTTCTGGCTAGCGTGGATGGGGATTATAAAGAAGCTAATTATGGCATGCAATTCGTAAAAGGGTGGATTTTACATGGATTTCACTCACACTACGTGTATGCCTGCTATTGGTCCATGTGTATTATGAGTGAAAAAAACACAAGCATAGAATATTTTACAAATATCCAATCCTTATGCCCCGGATGGGGCATCATGCCCATAGCAACGACCTATGCTATGTATGGAATGGAGCCATTCATGGCCCATAGACCCATTCATCCCATAAGTTGTTAATGTTGCAAACCAAATGGACAATTGCATACCATACTACTTTATCTAGAGCACTATGTTCTCACATCTTACTCATGGCAAAAGAACTGAATTATCCTTTTTTGGCACATCTCTTTTAACATAATGTTCATAGCAAGCATAATTGAACTCCATCTAGCTCCATTGTAAAGCCATGGATATATACTGTCTAGAATCATGTCTCTAATGCATCCCATTAAGCTTATCCTTGGCATTGATTTCTAGTGTAGCTCTCTCAACACTTTAGTTTTGTACCATGATGCTTAGAAGATTTACATATAACTCAAAAGTAAATTGAAGTCTAACCAATTCCATGAATTGGTGGGGCTTATATTTCAATTATGTATTACGCAAAAGTGCATAATGTTAATGTTTAGACTTGGAGTTCTCTCAAGAGGAGCATGCAGAAGGAAATTTGAGAATATGGAAGTTGCAATTGCATGCAATAACATTCAAATAACAATGGACACTTTCAACATTTTCCAATCATAACCATTTTAAATTTTGAAATTTGTAAAAAGGGTTTCCAAGAATGGGGCAAAACTATCTAATGTATGTTGCCAAAGAATTGGAGTTTTCAAGGATTAGAAACTTATGCTCACTTTGGTAAGAGTAGATTTGTGATAATTTCTTATATGCTCTAACCCTTTTGCAATATTTGAGGTTTTTGTGTTTCCTCTTGGCATGGTAAACTAAAGAGGATTCTATGAATTCTTTGAGGCACAACAATGGATCTAATAAGGGATAGAACCAAGGATTCTATATAATGCCTCCTCCTCTCAAGGCTCAACAATCCTTCTGACAAGGCAGCCCAAAACTACTCCTAATGTTGTGCCAATCACTGAGGGGAAAGGTCCTGTTGAAGAAAGTAACAGGGAGGGATATGTTACTGCTCGAGATACAAGCAAAGACGAATTCACAGACCCAGAGGGTGCTTTTAGTTCTACCATGAAACAGGTTGAAAATTCCTCAAGCGAGGATGGGCATTATATAGCATCCAAGCTCAATAGTTTTGACTCAATTGGGAGCTACTTTGGAAGCTATAGTGATTACCTTTAGTGAGGCAAGCATAAGCCAAAAAAGGGCCACAAGTGCCTATAATGGGCATTTATGGAATATTTTGAATATTCTTACTTTTAACTTTGCCAATGAACTAGAAAGAGTCTCTTTCAAAGTGTGAAACATATTTTAAGAAATTACCTTTTTTATTGTGAAAGTGTCTAGATTATGATACTTCCACAACATCAGCCCAATCCATATAAACTCTCTAGATTTTGGAGTGCCTGGTGGATCTTGTGTTTGGTCCACTCCATTGATGGGTATGTTAAAGGGAAGAAAACTTTTCGTGTGTATGTGAAGAACCTGGGAAATCGAGTAGATGATGTACCATGTCTTTCAACTTGGATCTAAATAGGCTCTCTCGGTCGAAACTTTGGAGAATCAATCACAAAATGATGGAACTTGGATAACTCTTTCGAGCTTATATCTATAAAATATTCAAACATACAAGAGTTTTAGTTGTTTGTGAAAGTAAATAGTTACTTCAGATGATGTCCACAATCCAGTTGTGGAAGTTCTCTCCAAAGTCCTTATCAAAGATTAGACAATTGATGAACTCTGTGGGAAGAATGATCATCCTTACCCGAACGATTTGTAATAAAGCATCTATCCCAATGAGTGAAAGCCCACCTAGCAATGCTAGACTCTTGTAAAGCCTCTAATAAGCTTCCATACGCATTGAGTGTTGGAAGCCATCTCAAAGTAAGTCTCCCACTATGTTTGGTTCAATGAATAGGTAATACTAGACCACTGCAGCCATGCATGCCTCCACAGCCTGCTCATAACCTTCACCAAGTTTGGTGAGTCTAGACTCAAGCACTGCATTGTAGTTGGTAATTGCAAAATTCGTTAAGATGGAATCCACAGACTTGTGTCAATCACCCTCCTCCTTTAGGCTTGATGCACATCACAATTGATTGAGTGCATTTTAGATATGTGGCACACATGCCTTAAGGTCCATCTTATATAGTCTTCCTAGGGCAAGTCATCAGTCATTTTTGTTTAGAACCTCTCTGGCTACAATTGTTAATGTTGCAATTATACACCCACGAGATACTTATGCATTACATTTAAATGCTTGGAATAGCAACTAGCCCACAAAGATAGCCTATGCATATAGAAATGAGGAGTATATAAAACTTGTGCTTTAAACTTAACTTACCACATTCTATGCTTTTTGTTGTAACATCCTAGAATGCACTGGCATCCTAGGATGCCAATACATGACTCCTTCCCTAAACACAAACAGTCCATGCGTTTATAACACAAAATTACTCTAGTGAGCCAAATGAAAATTAAACTTACCGATCTTGAAATCTGGCAAACAACCTCCTTAATGGCTTTTGCATGTGGCCCACCCACATCTATTGTGGCTTCCTCCCACACCAAAGCTCCTCTAATTTTAGATGCATAGACCACTTTGTAATTTGATATGTGGAGATTAGTATTGAAGGTGAATTGGAAACAATTGAATTCATTGTTTAGTGCAATCTGGAAGGACAAGTGAGGGAACTCCAATTCATAGGCAATTCATTGCTTACTAGAATGCAAGACGACCTCAAACATGTACGAGTAAGTCTGTATGGCCAAAGCATGGCCTTTTCAATGCAAAAACAAAAGAACTTACAATACAGTGTTTTAGCAGTGTCAAATAGTTCTCTCAATTGTTGTGCAGCTACCCAATTCCTACGTAGGTTTCTGCACAAAATAATTAAATGGTACTAAGTGCTAAGAAATAGATACATGTACCTTTTCTCAATGAACCATGTTATTGTGGACTCAACAATTGAAGAAGGCATATTAATACTTCCTTCAACAAAGAGCTACTGGATTGTGTTATCACAAAAGACATCCTCATACTATGCTTTTGAAAAACTAAGCTTAAAGAGAACACTCCCCCAATCCTTCCAATGATGTTGTCTTGTGTGGGGAAAGTTTCTTTTGGTAATGGAAGAATGTCTTTTTCATCTGCAAAGTCTTCGTCTTCATTATTTTCGTCTTGGTTTGGTTCCTACATGGCTAGCCTCGGGAGAAATGGCTCTATCACCAAGGGATCATCATTTGTAGTTAAGGTATTTGTAGC
The DNA here is from genome assembly GCF_000143415.4 of Selaginella moellendorffii. Classification (NCBI taxonomy): domain Eukaryota; kingdom Viridiplantae; phylum Streptophyta; class Lycopodiopsida; order Selaginellales; family Selaginellaceae; genus Selaginella; species Selaginella moellendorffii. The sequence continues at coordinate 37,582 of NW_003314265.1, read as the reverse complement.
AACTACAACTGCAAAAACCAAACATATATTTGTGAGGAGGGAACTTTAAAAAAATAATGACTTACGTTCACGAATATCCTTCTTATCGAGTGCTCAGGTTTGCTTTTGATAATTTAGCCAATGTTTGTCAGTAAAATGCTCCATAATATTGTATAAGTATATTACTATTACCCAGTTGTCATTAGCCTTGTTTGCTATAGCTCCCCATGATGTTTGAGGAGGCTAGTAGCAAAGCTGAATAAAGCTGAGGCTAAATTTTGCAGACTTAGCATGGGCCTCACCACCATTGGACTACCTTGCACACCAGATAAATGCTCCTAGGTTGGTCATGGATGAAAGTTAGATTCTTGAGGCTTAGAGTGATAGTAGAATCACATGTTGAGCCGTGTCGGGTTGGAAAGGAATACTGGAGTATAAGCCACCCCATATCAGACACTTTGGGAGGTCCATTGCTAGCTCGTCAAGTTCTATCACCTTCATAGATGGCTCTCTTTTCCGCCTATACAAGTGTACATGCTAAGTTTTCAAGATTGCAATCCACTTGGTGACAAGAACTGTGGTGAACGGCCAGGGGACCAAAGGTGTCATAAATGACATCCAACCAATGACTTTGGATCGACTGCCATGATGTCCACGACGACAAGATAAAGACTACTGATTGTTATTAGCATAGGTGTGCATTGTAACCATAGCATAGTGAAATGACAATAAGTCAAACAAATCTAAAGAAAAAAAATTTTGAAGAGTGCATGGGGTCATGTTATACCTGTGGCTCATATGGTAGCCCACCTTGAGGGTCAATTTGAATATATCTGGATGTCGAAGCTGCACTAGATGACGATGTCGATCCTTGGGAGTAGTTGTGGAATACTAATAGGGAACTATAAGCTCGTTGGTGTGGCAGCATTGTCAACCCTACGCAAAAAAACATATGGAAAAAAGATAGGTACAAATGAAAAACTTACTAAGCTGGACCGCTTGGTTACTTCATGAGGTAGATGGTTAGGTACTGGCACTTGTACTAGTAGATGGAGTTGTGAGAGTTGTAGCGGCTGGTGGATTTGCGGGGCTGGTAGCAATGGCACTATATGGGCTTTCGTGAGTATGTCTTGTAGTTGGTGTTGGTGGCAACGTTCCAGATTGGACAACACCATGAGCATAAGGCATCCAAACTTCCTCATTTTGAATGCTCAGGTTGTTGCTTTCCAGGGAAGGCAAGGAAAATGAAACATGCTAGAGGTTTTGCATATATTGTAGTGTATGCAATGTTAGGTAGCACTCTACTTGCTCAAATGCAGTCAGGAGCTGTGGATGGGATGTTGTTGGAGTTAATGTCCCTGCTGCAGAGCTTGGAAATCAAGTGGCTGGCGTGTGTCTTGTGGAATTGTTGGCTGTACCGATTGTAGAACATCGAGTTCTTGGGTGTGTGCTCGTGAGGTGTTTCTTGCATAGTGTGTACTACTGTTAAGGCATGTGGTGTTCTTGCTTCGAGCTTACAAACCACAAAGGATTGTTTATGCAAACCTAATCGAGGAGAAGCTACCCACTATCGCAGTTGTGGTGCTCTTGCTTCGCGGTGGTTTTGCAATCGGGGGAATGTGCACTAGAAGCCTTGCCTTTAGTTAGATAATACGAATCAATTGGAAGAATGAACAAACCATCGACAAAATTATGTCATAAAATGAAATTGCCCATATCCAAGGCACAATTAATATGGTTGGTGTAAACTCTAATCCTGAACATGGGAACCTTTAAATTGAGGAAATTAAAAATTGAATTTAAATTTGAAATGTACACTAAAGAACACTTAGTTTTCTCTGAGTATAGCCAAGTATAATTTTTCAAAAGCTCATCGCTTCATTGGTGTTGCTATAGGTAAAACACTCTTGATGTAAAGTGGTAGATTTACACTCACAACATTAGCGATTGCACATTCCATTGTTAAATCTAAATGAAGTAGATATTGCTTGTCCAAGTTGAGTCCCTCCCAATGTATTAAAAATGCTTGGTTTCAAACAGTGTCAAAAGCCTATAAGGTAACTAAGCATAACAAAATAGATTAAAAGAAATTATTATATTCTTGCTCTAAAAATTACCTCTGATAGAGTTGCACTTTTGACATTGGAGAGAAATGGTCCAAGAAGGTCTTCAATATTTTTTTCCACCAACAGCCGGCATAATCCTACAAAAACACAATTTATAAAAAATTCTATAACATTACCAAAATTCTTACCCAATCTCTCATTCCATCTGTTGAAATAAGTTTGCAGGAACATGAGATACTCTGAAGTAATCACCACATTGAATAGACAGACGTCATGGAGGTTCCAAGTTGCAACTGAAATATTCTTCTTGAGGTACAGAGCAAAAACACAACATAGACTTTAGTTGTGCCATGAATTAGTTGTGCCATCAAGAATTTCTATATCTTCCATGGACTCAAAAAATGTGCTTATAAAACCACACCACGTGCTCAAAGAGCTCTCTCCACAAACACTTTATGTGTTGCAAAACAAATTTGATTTAGTCCTTATTCGAAAAAACTTTAATGTTGTGAGTACCTAGTTACGTGTTGATGTCTCACATATGAAGCTCCTAGTTGCAAGACCCCAACAGTAGACTATGTCCCTTTCAACCTTATTGTGCTTTAGAGCATTGTCCGAATGCGCTTAGGCCTTCCAAATCGACGAACAATTTACGCATATGTGTTGAATATTGCATGGGATTCTTTGGAGGTAGTTAGCTTGCAAGCTACAATATAATGAGTTGCCCTGCAAATAATGACATGTACATAGAAACCATAGCTTACAAGCTTGCAATATACTACAATAAACATGTTACCACATATGCTGACTAAAAAGCAAAAATGAAAGAATATTCATAATCCATATGGCAAAGTGCATAAACCTCCTTGTTCTTGTAAATCTATCATCAAATCTTTATTATGTGCCTTTGTTCTAACCTAGTCGGATCGTGAGTGGCTAAGGCCTCACCAATTTGGCGTCGGCTAAACCGGTATCCTCCAGTTCGACAGCTAGATCAGGAATTGATAATCCCCCAATTTGTGCCACTTTGATTTAGGGCATTGTTAGTTCGAACGTGATGAAATACCTCTTCCAATACACCTCTCCAATTTGGATCAACAAGTTGCATGTATTTGTATAGTGTTGGCTTGGAAATTCTAAAATAGCATGTGGGATAAGCAATAGTCTTAGTCTTGAGGATTTTCATGTGCATCTAGGTGCCAAATGTGGCTAGACTACTAAATCCCATTGATCGCAAAAAATTATGAAAGGCCTAGAAACATGCAAATCATGAATTTAGGAGGCTGGAAACTAAGCAAACCTTTGGGAGAGCATTATTGTCACTATCCACACTTGAACTATAGTCCAAATCATTAAAATTGGATGGAAGGCCATCCACTTCATCTTCTTCCACGTCTTCCAGTAAACCTAAAAAAAAAAGTTTCAGTGACACAAATTTGAAGTAAACTAAGGAGGGAACTATACTTATGGTAGGAACTTGAAAGTTTATAGAGAGCAATCTAATAATAAATCAAAGCCACTTCTAACACTGCCCACAAAAACATTTGAAACCAATCACTAGCAAACTAAGTTACTTTTTATATCTACTACCAAGAAACATGCCAAATAATAGAGCACTAAAGCAGGGTGCTCAAGCAAGAAAGCATCTCTTAAACCCTATGACCTAATGAATCCTTATGTCATGGGGTCAAACTTGATGATATGTGGTCTATATATAGCACATTGTTCATATTATAGGGACATCATTGACTTATCAGGCCATGGGGTATTCATGAGGCATCCAAATGACATTTAATGCCGAACCAATAGAAAATTGCCATATGGACAATGTATTGTGAGTGAAATTTGCAACAGTAACACTCACTTTTTCATGAATTGCACGCCATACTAATCTATCTATCTATTTATATGTTGTTCTGACAGTCGTGTTTTCTAAATTTTCTTGCAACTCAGTAATGTAAAACTCATGTAAACAACACGTGTTTTTTTGCTCGAGAAGAAAGGACGACTCAACAAAAAACCGTGTGGTTCCCACGTGCTGGGCAAGAAGGGCAATGGTGGGTATAAATCCACACATTATCAATTTGGTTGATCACGAAATGGCAAGACACAAGGAGAAGAGGAAAGTCTTGTGGTCACCTGAGGAAGACTCTATACTTCTCGACTATGTTATCACCAAAGGAATTACATTTTGGAGTAGCGTGCCAAACGAGACGGGTAATCGATATCCATAGCTTTTTTTCTGGTTCTCAAGCCACCTTTCTTGGTGATCAGGGCTCCAGCGTTGCGGGAAGAGCTGCCGGCTACGGTGGAGGAATTACCTCCGGCCAGATCTTCGCAAGGATCCTTTCACCGCGGACGAGAAGAAGAAGATTGTGGAGCTACGCTCGCTGATGGGCAACAGGTACAGAGATTTTAACGCTTGCGCATGGCAAATGGAATGGATGTTGCTTGCTTTTACAGGTGGGCCGTGATTGCCGCCGCGCTCCCCGGAAGAACAGACAACGATGTCAAGAACTTCTGGTATTCGATCCTGCGGAAGAGCCAGAGCAAGAAGCGCAAATTCCAAGCGCCACTGCAATTGCCCCTAGCTGCTGCTGCTGCTGCTGCTGCCACGGATTCCTCGACCGCGAGCGCTGGACGCCCCGACACTCCATCGGGTAATTCCAATCCCAGCTCGGATTCGGGCGTGGAGCTCGCAGAGGAGCTCACCAATCTAGATGATGAGACGAGTAGCAGCGTAGAATTTTGGAGAGAATGCTATCGATTAGCCATCAAAGCTATGAATCCCATCCCAGCCGAGAGAAACACTCGATCACTCGATCATCGATAGAAAGAACTTCCAAATCATCACTCTTTTCACATCACAAACACGTGCTGTAAAAAAAAAAAAGCCCTAGCCTTGTTCTTGTCTTTTCTGTCAGCCGTACGATACCGTCCATCCGACGGAGAAATGAAGCGCCAAACCGTGATTAATCGCGGCCGTTGTTGCGGTGAGCTTCATCCGACGGCTCTAATCTCGCCCTTCTTTTCCATGGGCTTTAGCTTATTAATGTTTTAGCGAGAGAGGAGGGTTTGAGTAGGGCGCCGGGGGGGACGGAGCTGCGGGAATGTATCCATCTCCGGCATGGCGAGCAGGGAATGCGTAGCGGATCGTCGCGCGCTTGGCTGAAATTTTGTGGCTTCGAGCATGGAATCGGGTAGGGATCGAGCTCTTTTGCTGGCGCTGGCTGTCGCGGGCGGCTTCGCAGCGGGGACAGCAGCGGCCATGACGGCTACGACGTTCCCGTATCTCTTTGGGGCCGCCTTCGCCGCCCTGAGATCTAAGCGGAAGAGGGAGCTGCGTGAGCATCGGCATCGCTACAAGTCGGACAAGGTGAAGAGATTGTCTGGGAAGCCCAAAGAGGGCAAGGCTTACAGGGACGCCATTCGCAAGTCAATTGCCGAGTGGAAGGATATCGACGTCGAGCTCGACAATTTTCCATACTTTCTCAAGTGAGCCCTCGGTCTTCTTCTCTGTTTTTCCTTCTCATGCGTGCTGCTTACAGTGAGAGTACCAAGACAGCGTTGCTGGATTCACTCTACGTCTATCTAAAGAGACCGGAGTTTGTGAAATTCACGTCGGAGCTAGCGTCTGTGAGCCCCCGGATACTGTTGACAGGACCTCCAGGTTCGTGGTTTAGGTCTTTGCGTGTTGGTTTCACTTTCACTTAATTCAATTGCATGCCAGGCTCGGAAATCTTTCAAGAAACACTTGTCAAGGCTTTGGCTCAGAAGCTCCAGGTGAACCTGCTTATCTTCGACAGTGCCAGCATTTGTTTGGAGGTACCATCAATTTTAGCAGCGCTATCATAGAAAGTTTGTTCACAGGCTAACGAACTGACGCCGGAGCCCGTAAGCGTCTCGGAGGAGACCGTGGAAAGTGATGAGGTGACCATTCAAATTGTAGATGGTGAAAATGTGGATACGAAAGAGGTTCGCTGTTCTTCTGTTCGTGTAATTTTTCATGGTGTTTATTCTTGTCAGGTGCTGCAGGATGGTGTCAACGGCGTGGCTCCGCCATCTATACTCGATACTGTACCCCAAGAGAACAGCAAGCCACCGAAATCAGTTAGCTCACCCACGAGAACCAAAACCTCCGAGGCAGTCGAGCTACCTTTACCGAGTTCTAGATCGAAAGATCAGGCAAAGGATTTGGCGACATCACTAATGAGCGCGGGAGGGGCAACGACACAAGTGGTAGAATCATCACGACGAGCGTTGAAGAAAGGTAATTTCTATCGCGTTTGTTCCGCATAATTCTATAGCGTGTATATTGTGAAGGCGATCGAGTAAAGTTCGCTGGCCCTACGTGTCCTGCAACTCCTTCCGGCCTAGCTGTTTTAGTCAGTGGAAGCTCGAACGGGTAAGCCACCTGTGCTCTCTGCTATAATGCTGACGTTTGTGTATTGTAAAGAAGCAAAGGACCGTCCATTGGGGCGAGAGGACGTGTGCTGCTAGTACTCGAAGACAATCCAAGCAAGGTTGGCGTGCGGTTCGATAAACCAGTTTACGGTGGCAACAATCTGGTAGATCTATGCGAGGATGGACACGGCTACTTTTGCAGCGGTATGAGGCATTTCCGCCTAGTATGTTAATCCCAAGAGTCTTTTGTATAGCTGCAATACTTAGAAGCATGAGTCTAGTTCTGCTCAGGATTATTTTGTTGCTTGCTTGACAGCTGGCAACGAATCTCTCGTGCAGTTTCAGAGCTTCGGTTGGAACATTCTTCTGGAGAGGACGTAGATAAGCTGATACTCGACTCTTTAATTGAGGTACGGCGTGAATTATCTATCTACAATGGGTTCTGAGGAGTTTGTTTTTTGGCCAGGTTCTGGTTTCGGAAGCTTCTAAAGTGCCGTTGATTTTACTTATTAAAAACGTGGAAAAATCTATAATGGGGAACTTTGAGCGGTACATGAAGCTGGAAAGATTGGAAAAGGCCGATGTGAAGCTTGTAATCATTGGATCTCACACATCTGACCACCATAAGGACAAGGTACTTATGAGTTATACCAATTACGGACGCTTTCTTAAAATTTTATAAACAAGCAGGGGAGCTCTGGTTCATATCATTCGAATTCCAAGATGGGTAACAATTTTACGGCGTTCCTCGATATGTCTTTACTGGTGAGCCCTCCGATTCGTGGCCGTAATTTCAAACCTACTGACAGGGAACATGCAGGATCATCTTTCTACGCGAGCTGAAGACTATAAACCAGATGGTTCCAAATGCTCTAGGATGCTTGCTAAACTGTTTCCTAGTAAAATATATGTGCAGCAACCACAGGTAATGAAGAAACGTGTACGAATATTCCGACTAACAGCTTATGATCAGGATGAAAATATGTTACTCGTGTGGAATCGTCAACTCGAACAGGATACGGAGAGGCTGAAAGCGGAAGCGAACAGACAACTTCTGCGAATTGTGTGTAATGTTGCTCCCGATCTAGATTACTCACATTTTAAATTGATGTGTCCAGATTATGTCCACATCCAATGTTGAGTGCAACGACTTGTCAACAATCAACATCCAGACTCATTTATTGACACATGATAGTAAGCGGTAGCCCTTGTCAATTCTTTAATGTAATTTGTATGTCTTGTTACAGTGGCCGAGAAGGTGGTCGGATGGGGGATTAGCCATCATTTACAGCATCATGTAGAGCCTCTACATCGAAACGGCAAGATCGTCATCAAAGCGGAGAGGTATGTTTTCATAAAACCTCGTACTTTTGGTCACGTATTTGAATGGGTGCTTCAGTTTGGAGCATAGTCTAGCAGAGCTCCAAGCAATTCAAAGAGGGTCTACTCAGCGTAAAAAGACTCTCAAGGCAAGCCCGATTTTCTTGGGGACATTGTCTGATAGTGGGTTGCAGGATGTAGTTTGTGACAATGAGTTCGAAAAGATTTTACTGCCCGAAGTCATACCACCAGATGAGATTAGAGTAACTTTTGATCACATTGGTGCTTTGGATAATGTGAAAGAGACCCTACGCGAGCTGGTGATGCTTCCATTACAACGGCCAGAGTTATTCGTCAAAGGCCAACTTACGAAGGTCTGTGTGTTTGTTATTTGCTTTTTTTCTTTGTCTAACGAATCTATATGGCAGCCTTGTAGGGGCCTACTCTTATTTGGTCCTCCAGGAACTGGTAAGACCATGCTTGCTAAGGCGGTTGCTACAGAGGCTGGTGCAAATTTCATCAATATTTCAATGTCCACAATTGCATCTAAAGTAAGCACTTACCACGTGATAGTGTTCAAGTTTACCGTTTTCTTTCTTCGCAGTGGTTTGGTGAGGCGGAGAAATATGTCAAGGCAGTATTTACTTTGGCCAGCAAAATCTCGCCAAGCGTGGTGTTCATTGACGAGGTATGCAATCGGATGTTTGTTACATTTGATGTATGTTTCTCTACAGGTTGATAGCATGTTGGGTAGAAGAGGTAAAGACCACGAGCATTCAGCCATGCGGAAGCTGAAGAACGAATTCATGGCTAGCTGGGACGGATTAAGAACGCGTGAGAAGGAAAGGGTCATTGTACTGGCAGCAACAAATCGTCCATTCGATCTGGATGAAGCTGTCATACGGAGATTTCCGCGAAGGTAAATCTAATACAATTGTAAACATCGGCTTGACGATTTTTTTCAGGTTGATGATTGATGTTCCTGATGCCGAGAACCGTGCGAAAATTCTCAAAGTTATACTTAGTGACGAGGATCTTTCCCCCGATTTTAACATGGAGGAAGTGGCAGCGGCGGCAGATGGGTATTCCGGGAGCGATTTGAAAGTGAGCTCGTAGTCTAAATCAAAGTTTGTCAGGAATTTGAGTTGTTTCCTTTGGCGTGTAGAATCTGTGCACAACGGCGGCCTACATCCGGATACGAGAACTCTTGGAACAAGAAAAGAAGGTAAGTGGTGTTTAGAGCAAGCTCGCGCTAAAAGGGATTGTTTGGTTGCAGGAGATGGAGAAAGCGAAAGCCCAAGGGGTTGAGAAGCCGGCAGCTCCAACCGGAGTCACGCCCTACATTCGTCCAATCTCAATGGCTGACATGCGGCACGCAATGGAGAAGGTGAGAAGGTTTCGATTTGGAATGGTTTTCAAGAGCTTTCTTCGTCACAGGTTCGATCAAGCGTGTCCTCGGATGCTGGTATCATGGGAGAGTTGCAGCAATGGAACGAGCAGTACGGTGAAGGGGGCACTCGGAAGAAGGCGACACTGACGTACTTTATGTGAAAGCACGGTTTGGAGAAGAGAGACAATTTTTATTTGTGTAAAACTATCTCACAGGCGATTTGTTGTTAATACTATGGAGGAATACATTTAAGCGTAAGTGATTGAAGTACTGGTTGGAGAGGAAACTTGAGGATATTTCTCAATCCAACGGATGTTAGGGCAAGCATAAAATCAAGAGCTTCACAACCTTAGAATTCCACATGCTATGGAAGGTAATCTGGGTGAGAGGATAAATGATGTAACACGCCATGATGGAGCTTTGTGGAAATGGACGCCCTCCATTTCGATCACCTAGAAAGGATCCATCGTTCTTTCGTGGCATCGGTTCATATAAAAACCCGAGCATGCTTCAGATAGATCCACGAGACCATTCCCTACGAACACATTCGGCGTTGTAGTGGCCTCTTGGCACTGACCTCCACTCCTCGGCTTGAGCAGCGCATAGCAGCAATGAAACTTCGAGAGTTCATCCTGTCAAAGAGCTCCAATACCAGGGTGTACATATCGATCACAGTCTTGATATCTTCATGATGATCGCGTCCTCTTTCTTCTCAAACTTTTCGCGTGTAGACCCAAGCCTATGCCCAACGATTCCACCTTTACAATCTTCTATTCAGGCTGGAGCGCTGGTGCGCAGTCCCGAAGCTCTTGACGGTTACTCAACATCAGTCAAAACCTGGCAAATATATTTGGAGATGCTGGGTATCGATCCCAGTGCCTCTCGCATGCTAAGCGAGCGCTCTCCCATCTGAGCTACAACCCCTTAATAAAAATATTAAAATGCAAAGCTCTCATTACAATACGAGTTTTTATTTTGCGATTCGCTTTCCTCCACAAAATCCCTTCTCCAGCGTTTGATTCGACTTCCATTTGGGAGAAATACGGCCACTTTCGTCATAGCTGATGCTAAATTTACGCTTCTTTCCGTTCTCTCAAATTTCTGGCTTCACTAGGAGGCTTTGGATAAAAGAAAGTTATTCTTTTTGAAGAGAAAAATAAACTAGAATATACTAAAAAGTGTTTAGGAAAGTTTATAAATTATAAATACAAGAAGTTAAAAGGAAGAACCATTTTAAACACATATCGCGATGCTGCAGCAGGTTGACGGCAGCATACCTTCTTATGGCAAACAGCGTCCAGCGACAAGTCTTGCTCCAACTGCTCAACGATCTTTGCCTAGAAAGAAAAATCTACCAGTTGCTCTACTTTTCCATACCAGCCGCGTGATTCCGGGAGAATTCTGGATGCAAGTGCAGTTGCACCTCTATAATATGGCGACGGCTCGTAGATCCAGACCATCGATCGAGATGAACTTGGGTGTGGCCTTGCTCGTCCTTGGCATCGGCTGGATCACACCCTGCCTTCTCATCGGGAGAATTCGATCGTCGGAGCTCCCTCCAGGTCCATTCTCTTTCCCCATTTTCGGAGCGCTCTTCTCCCTCGAGGAGCCACTCCACCACTACTTTGCAAAGATCAGCAAGAAGTATGGGCCGATTATCTACCTCAAGATCGGAATGGCCCCGTTGGTAGTGGTGAACGACAACGAAACGGCCGCACAGGTTCTCATCGAGTTTGCAAGCCGGCGACGACGAGTTCGTCCGGATCGTTAGCCACAACTGGAACGATCTCATCCTCGGAGGATTTGCAGCACACACCTGTTTAGCAACAACATGCTCAAGGCAAAGCGCAGGATTCCGCGAGTCGGAGATGAACCAAACAGTCACGTCCATCTTCCAGCAGTCCGGGAAAGCGATTAACCCGCAAGAGGTTTTCAGCACTCTCTTGTCAAATTCGCTTTGCCTCGTCATTCTTTTCAGCGAGCGAGGGCTGGAGGTGGTGGAGAACATAGCCGCTCTAAGCTTGTACTTGAACGTTGGAATCCTGCTTCCGGCACTAGATCGGCTGGATCTTCAATTGGAGTCTACAAGAAAATCAACTCGGAGCTCATGCCTCGCCCGAAGCTCTTGTTGGAAGATCAAATCGACAAGCATCGACGCAGGAAAGATCAAGCTGGGGACGCGTTCGTCCCTCCAGACTTCACCGACGTTCTTATATGATTCTTATATCTCTCAGTTGCCAAACATCTCCATTCTGGCACTGGTAAGTTCTACCAACTTCCATCTCGCCCGTGGTCAAAGCCTCTTTCTTTCCTTGTTGCAATCACAGGACATGGTTGTGGCGGGTTGGAAACTTCACTAGTGACGCTCGAGTGGACAATGGCAGAGCTCCTAAACCATCCCCGAGTCATGCCCAAGGCTCAAGACGAGATGGACAGCGTCGTAGGCAGAGCTCGCCCAGTGCAAGAGTCCGATCTTCCAAACCTCCCATACAGCGAAGCCATCGTCAAGGAATCACTGCGTCTCCACCCGGCAGCACCGCTGGGAGTTCTAGGCGGCTACACTCCATCTGTGAATCTAGAACGAGAGATCTCCCGCGGCAGTAGCACCGGGGGTACGTATCACAGCATCCAGCACCTCTTGGTTATGGTGTCCAAAGCACGACACAGCCTCTCGCTCCAAGATCTCCCTCATGGCACGGCTGCAGTGCACGGGGCCGCCGCTAAAGTCACTCCCGCCGGGGCTGCAAAGCTCCACCATCCTCCGCAGCGTGAGCAAGTCCCCCGGGGCAGTCTCGTGGAACGCCGCGGCCGCGCTCTCCAGCCTCGCCTCCTTCTCGGCCTTGCTCCCGCGGGAGAGATAGCCGGCAGTCCAGTAGACGTATGGATACGAGGAAACTATCCAGTCCCTGGTCTTGCCGACTTCCACCATGGAGTCCAGCTCCTCGGAGATCTTCACCATCTCCATGAGAGCCGCGCTTGGATCCCCCCGGTTTTGCAGAGCGCTGATGTATCTCGTCGCCACCCCCGGCTTCTCGGCCTCGATCCTCTCCTCGAGCTTGCACCGGTCGCAGCGGCACACGAACTTGAAGTTCCTCTCGGCCATTTGCTTGCGCCGCTGGGCCAGCGGCTGGAATGGATTCACGTAGCTAGTGATGAGCTCCTCCCCGGCGGAGATGTCCCTCCCAGCTCGCACGAAGAGAGCTCCTCCCACCGGATGCCTCGAGACGTTTGGGAGGCACGAGTGGTTGATCATGGTTGCGAGAGGACACAGGCCATTCCTGCTTCCCAGCTCCTTGAAGACGTAGCGATACGACGAAGTTGGCGTGGAGTGATCGTCATGTGCCTGGAACCAGCCGCTGTTTGGGAGGAACAGATCCATGCCAAACATCTCCCTCTCGTCAAAGAAGGCCGTGAGCTGCGCGAGGACTCGCCGGTTTGCCGCGCAAACCCGGCCAATCTTCGCGTGGAACTCCAGGCCGCCTTTGGTCGAGCGGGCGATGGAGTTCGATACGAGGACGAGGTCGCCAGCTTTGAGGTCCTTGGTGGCGAACAAGCCCCGTCCCTTGCCTTGGACAAGCTGCAGCCTCACGGATCCCACGAAGTCGCTGAGCACTGGAGCGAGGCTTGGATTCCTTCCGCCGAGCAGGAACTGTGAGAGATCGTAAGCGCCGGTCACGCTTTGTTCTTGTAGTGCCGAGCAGCGCTCGCAAGCTTCCGCCACCTTTCTTGCCATGCCTTGTTCGTCCGGGGACGCGGCGAGAACTTTCCCCGCGTTTTGCAAGCACTCGAGCGCCATAGCATACTCTTGCATGGCGAGCAGAGCTTGTCCCTTGACGAACAGGCTCTGGAAATGCGAAGGATTCACAGCCAGAGCCCTGCTCGCGTCGAGAAAGGCCTTCTCGTGGAATCCCAGCCGGAGCCAAGCCTCGCTGCTACGGGAGAAAGCTTGCAAGGCTCCGGGAAATCCACGCTCCACGCACTCCACATAGAGAAACGCCGCTCTCCGGTACTCCCCACGCGAATACGCAGCATTGGCTTCCTTCCACAGAGAATTCGCATCCTCGTTGGCCAGATCGCCATAGCCCACGATCTCCACGGACGCTGGATTGTCGACCATCATCGCCATTCCCACTGCTCCAGCGAGAAGAACCCGCGGCTCCGTGATTCTCACCACCGCTCCCCGAGGGAACCACGCGCGGGCATCCGCGTCGGTGGAAGACGAGAGCGTGAAATTCGACACCAGGAGCTTGATGGTGCATCCGGGATCGCGCTCGTCTCGCAGCGCCGTGAGGAGGCCCAGCGCCGGCTGCTTGTACACGCGCGCATTCTCGCACAGGCTTCCCACCACGATGCAGCGCAGCTCCGCCTCGCTTTGCTGCTGCTCCTGCTGCTTCATCACCCTCACCTCCTTGAGCGCCGGAAGATTTCGCAGCAGCTCCGCCAGAGGGACCGTCCCCGCGACCGGCCACGGCACTGGGGCCGCCGTCGCCATCGCCACCGCGCTGGTGCTGGAGAGCGCGCTGCTGAAGAAGAGCGCCGCCATTGCCGCCATGGGCGCCCTTCTCCTCCTCCACAAGGAACAAAGCATAAAAGCCCTTAAATTCAAAACCCTCGACCGTTGACCATATCCCATGACAAACCCTAAATTCTACGACCGTTGACCTTTTGACTATTAAGGATATGTAAGGGAAAACGGTTTACATATTGACCATAATAAACCCTAAATTTTCTCAAATGAGATATAAGGGGATAACGAAGGAAGAAAGAAAAGTTATGTACAGCCGCCACAGAAAAACTGCTCTGGAACATCATCGCCATCCCTGATGTGCGCACACCTCGTGTGGCTCCACACGCCGCAGGAATCGCACGCCGCCATGCGCTCGCCATCGTCGTCTCGAGCTCCACACCGGCAATTCACCACCCAGTCGTCCACTCCCTTCTCAAACCTCCCCGCCGAGAACCTGTTGTCGATCCCGGTCGCCCTGATCGCCACCTCCGCCGTCCTCTGGATCTTCACCAGCTTGAGCGGCCTCTCGTCCGCCTCGCCCTCCAGGACCGGGATGCTCGTCACGCGCAGCTGGCCCAAGCTCGGGTACACGTCCCTGAACGCCTTGGCCGCCTCTCGCTTGAGATCTCCCACCGTAGCGCTCGCCGGCAGCACCACCAGCTCGCTGGGAGCTCCTCCCTGATCGCCACCTTGCTCCACCGATTCCATCCGGCACTGGACTCTGAATACCTCCGCTCCTGGCTCGTCGCATGGATCTGTCTCGGAGTTTCCATTGTAGTCCTTTATGAAGTGCTTCGTGTCCAGGACTGTCCTGCTCGCTTGTGCCAGAGGATCGTCCTCGGGAAGAAGACCACCCGCAAGAACTTTGCTGTATAAGTACCTTAGATCATCCAGAACTTTGGAAAACTCTGGCGCGTCTGCCTCTTCCTTTTTCTCTTGGATCTCTGGCGACTCAATCCTGGCCAGCCTGAGAGATCATTAATTAGCACGAGAAAAGGTAAGACGCTCTTTTACCTGTACTCGAGCTGCCGAAACTGCTCGTCACGCCGTCTTTGCACGACCAGATCACCCACAATCTTTCCGACGAAGCTGCACAGGCTGTGATCAAGCAAGCCCGTATCGCCAATGTGCAGTCGGGCTTGCTCTCGCAGCTTGATCCTCGGCATCCACTCGTTCAAGCCGAATTGCCGCAGCGCAGTCAGGAGGACGTCCAGTGTTTTGTCCAGTCTCTTGGCCGACCAGCGCTGGGAGTTACGGTTTGGAGCCGGAGCCGGAGCCGGAGGAGCATTCACTCCAGCGGGCACAGTAGCTTTGGAGCCCGTCGCCTTGCTGCTGAGTGCGTGAAGAAGCTCCATGAAATGGCTCACGAGCTCTTGCAAGTTCCCAGTCCGACCGTTCCGATAATAAGTAGCGATGCGGCGCAGCCTTTCGTCTCCCAAATCCAGGAAAAAGCTGAGCCGAGTGCTAGCAATCTGATTGACGGCTTTCTTGTACGCAGCATCTGTTATGCCAAAGCTTCCCCTCCCAAACTGATAGCCCCACAAACCATACCAGGGCTGACCCTTTGCAACAGCATGAAGCAATCGAAAGCTGGTCCCAAACTTCTTGGAAGCATCAAGAACACTAACTTTCCTGGGATAAAAACGAAGAAACAAGAGAAGGTTGAGCGAAAGAAAACCAAAGTGAAGCATACCTTGCTCGCATCATGGTGCACAAGCGATCCCACAAGTTCATGATCTCACGGCCGGAGAGAGACGAGGATCCTCCCTCGAAGCCATTGACTCTCAAGAGATGCCCGTAGCCATTCGAGTGTATGATCCCGTGGAGGAGATGGGACGTGTTCTCCAAAACGATAGTTCGCGAAGAACTTAGCCCACACTTTGGACATCTGCAACCTCTTTTCTAGCTTCTCTGTATAGAGTTTTTTTCTCACAGCCATGGTTACCTTGTGATAGACGAAGCAATGACGCTGCCACAGTGACTGCATAGCTTATGTCCCTTGCCCACTCCCAAAGCTTCCAGCTTTCCAGGAGCGTGGAGAATAAAATGGTACCGCGCACCGCAAACCGGGTGATGGCTCCAGCCTAAGAAACAAAGAAACACCACGATCGATCGAAATTTCATTCTAGAATCCTCTCTTTCTCCCTCTCGCGCTAGCGATCTCGCGACCGCGCGCGATCGAAACGTACCGATAATGCGGCAGTGGGAGCAGCCGAGAGCGCCCGACTCGAACGGCAATTCCTCGAGCACCAGCAGCGATTGCTCGGCGCCGCGCTGCGACACTAAGGGGACGCACCAGCGCTGGACGCCGGGCATCGGCGCCGCCATCATCTGCCCAAACTCATTCAAGAAGGCGCGGACGTTGCTCCGGAATGGCCCTGAGAAATCCGCCGGGTAGCCGCCGCTCCCAAATCTCTCCAGGCTGAAGCGCTCCACCACGCGAGCACGCTTGGGCGGCCGGTACAGCACCATGGATCGATCGATCGGCCACCTCCTTCTCCTCCACCGCCGCGCCGCCAAGCGATTAGCCGCGATCGCCCTGCCGGCGCTCTTGCATGCGCTCCATCACCAGGCACACAAATCTTTGCACGCCGGCGAATATCCCCCTCCCCTAAGACAGGAAAGCCCAGGAATATTCGCCCGTTCTAGCTTCCGCCCGCCGCCTTGGCCCACCGGCCACCGCCTATCGCCGGTGGATTCTACCTCGGACGCCGTACAGCGCTTTTAACTCCGCGCAACTCGGCGGGATAACAAATTTCAAAATTTACTGGTCCAACTGCCTGCCGCCACGTGGCGGCGTTTCGCGCTCTCTCACTGCTTTAAGAGGTCGTGGAATGCCTCTTGTGGTATGTCCACCGAGCCAAAGCGTTTCATTCGCTTCTTCCCTTCCTTTTGCTTGTCTAGTAATTTCCTCTTTCGTGTTACGTCCCCTCCATAACACTTGGCCAACACATTCTTCCTCAAAGCAGAAATCCTGTACACAAAAAGAAAAAGATGAGATTGTAGAGCTAGAGAGTTGAAACGATCGTGACTTACGATTCTCGAGCTATAACTTTGCTTCCTACTGCTGCCTGTATCGTTACCTCGAACATTTGCCTGGATTTGAGGCGTCAGTATGATCGATCTAGACTTTGGAAAATGAGACTTACCTGTCAAGAACTTTCTTTAGCTTGTCCACAATCTCTCGACCAGTTCTCACGGATTTGGCCTGGTGAACTATGGTGGAAAGAGCGTCCACTGCCTGACCATTGAGCAGCACGTCGACTTTCACAAGGTCCGCTTCCTGGTAGCTGTGCAACACGCAGCAATGTCACGGTGAATTGAAAAGGAACATATGGCTTTACCCGTCATCGTCGTAGTCAAAGGAAGCATAGCCAGAAGTGATACTCTTGAGCACACTGTAAAAATCGACGACCACTTCACGCAAGGGAAGCCGATACTTTAGTAATGCCCGCTGGCTGCAACGTCGTTTATCAAAAGATCTGAAAGTCTAGAGCAAACTCTTTACCTGTCAATGTAGGAAAACTCAAGCTGTTCACCCCTTCGATCTGAACAAAGAGTGATCAGAGCTCCAACATGCCTGAAACAAGCAGTCTTTCAGTGACGGGACGAATTCATCATAGAACAAGCGGCACGGGCTTACTCACTAGGTGTAATAATCGTCGCAACCACGACTGGTTCCATAGCGGAAACTATTTTCTGAGCTGGCTGGGAAGGTAAGAGCGCTGGATTTTGGACATTTAGTTTGCTGCAACTCTTGGAGTTAAGAACACAGCATCGCATGCAGCTCACTCACCTCCCATCTTGAAACTCAAAAATGTAAGGCACGGTTGGAGCTGTTGCTATGACTTGAGCTCCAAATTCCTGAAAGAAAGAAAAAATCAGAAAACTCAAACACTCCACAAATTTTAACCTGCTCTAGCCGCTGATGAAACACATCCATGTGAAGAAGTCCAAGGAAGCCACACCTGATAGTTTATAAAGTCTGTGTTCGTTAACTTTGCATTGCCATGCATCATACCTGAACCCAATGCCCAAGGCAGCACTCGTTTCTTTGGTAGCGCTAACACTAGCATCGTTGCATGTGAGCCGTTCCATGGCTTGAGCCAGAGCTTCGAAATCTGATCCATCAGCCGGATAAATGCCAGCAAAAACCATATGCTTCGCAGGCTTGAAACCTGAGTATCAACAACAAGGATGTAAGTTAATTGTAGAAGCATAAAAGAGAAATGCTTACCAGGAAGAGCTTCAACAGACACATTCGCATGATGCATAGTATCTCCAACCCGTGCTTCTTGCGTAGCTTTCAACCCCGCAATCAAGTATCCAACTTGGCCGGTTTGAAGCATTCCAGTCGACGTTAGCTCCGGATGTAGAATTCCAGTGTCGAGAACGTCATAAGTCTGACCAGTCGCTACCGAGGCTATCCTGTCACCTTTCTTGATGGATCCGTCCACCACGGCACCATTGCAAATGACACCCCGGTACTCATCGAAGTAAGAATCCAGGATGAGCATTCGCAGTGGCAAATGGCATCTACCAGTCGGAGGAGGAATTCGTTTGATGACCGCCGGTAAAACCTCCGAGAGTCCTTGCCCAGTCTTTGCAGAGGTAAGCAGTGCATCCTCGGGTTCCAGATCAAACATGGTCTTGAGCTGCGCTTTCACTCTCTCTGGATCAGCAGTCGCCTGGTCGATCTTGTTGATCACAGGAATGATCGTCAAGTTGGCCTCGAAAGCCAAGTAGAAGTTGGCCACTGTCTGTGCTTGAATGCCCTGCGTCGCGTCCACCACCAGGAGCACACCTTGGCAAGCAGCGAGCGATCGAGAAACCTCGTAGCTAAAGTCGACGTGACCCGGTGTGTCGATAAGATTCAAAAGGTACTGCTCGGAAGAACCATCATCTTCGTTCTTGAGGTCGTAGAACATGGTGGCAGTCTGTGCTTTCACAGTAATACCTCGTTCCCGTTCCACCTAGAAACGAAACGAAAAAGATTTATCAGAATCCACAAGGAGCGATAGAGTAAAAAAATTGCAGCATTAACAAAGCTGAGAATTCTAGCACACTCAAAAGAATTTCCTGGCTTGACACAAAGATTTCTCATACCTGGAGCTTGTCGAGATACTGCGGCTGGCCTTTACCCTTTTGTATCGTTCCGGTGAGCTCCAGCAATCGATCCGCGAGGGTCGACTTGCCGTGGTCAATGTGTGCGATGATGGAGAAATTCCTGATCAGCGAGACCGGGAACTTGCTGAGATCGATGTTCTTGGCGGCGGCACTGGCTGCATTGGAGCTCCATCGCGCGCTCCAAACGAATGCTGCTGGCCTGATCGTAGGCGCAAAGCGGCGATGCAACGCCCGCCATGCTGCCATTCACAAAATGATAAACCCTAACTATACCCTCTGTCGTGTGTTCGAGTCCTTTTGGAAGACTCTCTTCACAAACAATGTCACTTATTGGTTACGGATACCCATTAGGGACTTCGTTTTAAAATGAAATATATAAAAAGTAGTTATGTGATGGTGGGGATAAAGGAGGCTTCATGCTTCTGGAATTATACGAAAGTTCTTCCGTACACCACCCAAGCACTTTGAAAGGCATTGCAATTTATCTTTAGAGGGCAAAATTTTCTGGTAGTGCTTTGTTCAGTGTTCAATATTATGTTTTTGTTTTATCATTTTTCCTTTCTTCGCTAGATTTGTTGTAACTTTTTGCTAGATCTAGGATTTTAGCTATCTAATCTATTTTTCTTTTTTATCTTCACTACATTTCCTTTTGCTATATCACATTGTCAATAAGAAATGGTAAGACATTAAGAATAAAAGAAGTTGTATAATTACATCCCAGAGAAGCAAAAGATGGCAATAAATCATAGATTGGAGTAACACCAATTGAATTATGCCGCACAACATCAAAATCTCAATCTAATAAAGTAACATCAATGGCTTGAAGTGATATATGGAGTGTGATTGTGATATTAATTGAAAAATTATGGATGATGTAATATGATTTTTAGAGAATGTTTACAGATTAATTTTATGAAAAGATGATGTATATGAGCTCAAGTGGATTCTAGATTGTGATGAGGAACTTAGTTATTATAAAGATAATTTTGAAAGCAAGTTAGAAATCTCACAAGGTAGGTGTTAATATTTGAATATATCATTTAATCATTTCTCTTTACTTTATACTCTTTCCCAACTTTTTTTATTTTTTGGTCTGAGCCACCTTTTTATATTCTTACTATTCTTTCTTATTTGCAGTATTTCCTTTCTCTTAACATGATAATCATTTATGACTTATAATTTTTATTCGTAATCTGGTGAGAACTTCAGATTCTTGTAATAATTTATAATCACCTAACAAAAGCTCTTGATGTTCCACCTAACTTATCATTATTATGTTTTCATCTTTCGAAGGGGAGGAGGTCTAAGGTCTATAAGTATATATACATATAAACATGTATTACCTTGCCAAGGTAATATGTTAATTATAGTACTATAACATATGAACATTCTATCTGGGACTAAATTTGGTCCATTTATTTTTATATATAAAAGTCTCAACTTTATGATCAGAAAAATGATCAACAAAACAATCAAGATATTGCATTTTGCTAGAAAGTGTTACACATCATTTACACACTTCGGAATAAGGAACTTTAAAATAACTATAAATTTGTCAAGATCAATTTATAAATCTTTACAAGAAATATGGTATTCAAGGTATGTTATATTTTTAGATCCAAAGATGCATTTTGACCACTTCAACTTTAAACTAATTTCCCATAATCAATTAAACACTTTATGAACATCATGAATGTGCTCTTTTCACATCCCCTTTAGGTGGATCAAGACGTCATTAATGAAGTCAATAGTCACCTCTAACATATCATAGAGAATCTCATCCATCATCCACTAAAAAGATGTTGAAGATTGTTCAAACCAAATGGCATCATCAAGAATTCATACAAAAAAAATGGTGTATAAAAAGTAGTCTTAGGATTATCTTCCTCAACCATCAGTACTTATCAGTACCCAAAAATAAAATTTAATTTAGTGAACCAACAACTTTTCCCCAGACGATTCAGAATATCAGTAGTGTAAGGAAGAGGGTACACATCCAAGATAATTATTTTGTTTAATAAACGATAGTCAATGCAAAAGCGAATGCTCCTATCAAGCTTTGTCATAAGATGAGGTTCATACATCCAAGGACTTCGAGACTTTCAGATAACACCTTTCTCTAACATTTCCTTGACATTTGAACATAAAATCCTGATCTCTTTTAATGACCAATGTTAAACAAAAACCTTGATTGGATGAGCATCCCTAATTAAAATAGGATGAGATGTTGCAATTTTAGCCCTAAATGACAAATCAAAATTAAAGAGATTAACATACTCCTTAAGTTGATCAACCACTACAACGTAAAGATCATTGGAGGCATTTATAGAGGGAGCAAAATGGAAACATAGTAAGAAGTAATGGGGAGACAAAAGTGATGAAACCATAGATAGAAGTAGAAGGATGAAGGGGAATAAAAGTGAAAGAATGGAAAAAATATAAAGTATATGAAAAGGGGAAGAAACCCATTTGGCATGATTGTATTATAACCAATTCATAATAAGGACGAGGTAAAATATTTGACTCAACACCACTTGCAATGATTAAAGTTCAAAATTCGAGATCACCCACACACACAACAAGGTCCTCCTCATCTTGCGCACATGCATATGTATGGTTGTTGCCATACAAAATGAAAATTGGCTCTACTGCATAATACAACTATAAACGGCAACATGGTAACAAGTTGAATAATAGAAGATAAACTTAAATCTATATCAACTAACATGGAAAGAATAATAAAAGACCTTTTGTTATAAAAATGAGTTTGGAAAGCAAGCACTAAATGAAAGTGAACCCTTGATGGTATTCTCAAAAGAAAGATAAAAGCGTCACTAACTTATTTGCATAAAGACCCCCCATTACTCATATGACTCTTCATTTCCTAGAAGAATCTTTGTGTCAAGAGCTTCCACTACAACAACACTAATAGGATGTTGTTAATGCCAAGGCCTCACTTAGGAAATGGAGGACATCAATCTAGAAAATGCTAATAATGCTAATACATATGACCAACCTTATCACATGCCAAACAATAGATATCATGACCGTGGCTATTCTTGCCCTTGCTCTTAAACGCAAGTATTCGTAGCATCAACCTCTATCAGAACAGCACCATCTCCCACAAAAGTGGAGCTGAAAACCATACAACGAGAAGTGGAAAAGAAAATATTTCATAATATTATGCTAGTCAAAAAGCATTATCAAGGGTGGCTAGAGCAAATGTATACATAAGACTCACAAGATTTTGATGAAATCCTAGCCATAATATTTCTAATTTGATTTGCTCCAACATATGTGGCTCTGCACGAAGCAAAAGGCTTCGAAAACAAATGCTAAATTGCATCATTGACTTAGATGGCTTTTGACACAATAATGCAATTGTTGGAAGGCATCACAATCATCATCATGTCTAAATGTGCACTTGAAGATGTTCAAGAGAATACTCCAATCTTCATGAGTGGCTACACTCAAACCATTATACCATTGCAATGCCATCCCTTAAAAATATATGAGAAACTCATGCAAATGCTAACCATTATCCCAAGAATGATAGGTGGCAATCACTGTAAAATGATCAAACCAATAGTACACATCATCCCTAGGATTCCTCTCTGGCCGAACACAAGAATTAACAGTAAGAATAGAAGGAGTTGTACCATGCATTGTGAAAGCTACTATCAATTGAGCTTGATTATTCAATTGCAACCATATAACATTGAGCAACTATACCAATTGCTACTCTAGAGTCAAAGAAGAAGAAGATTGCTACTCTACTATGAAGATGAATGAAAAAGGAACAACAAAAGAGAAGAAAATAAAAAAGCTACAAGGGAAATGAAATTTAAATAATGCAAAAGCTAGATCTAAACCAAAAGCCCAAATGTATATTCCATTTCTATATTTCATGCACTCACATTAGTGGAGGTGAAAGGCAACTTTGATTATCCTTAAGAAATATGCATATCCATTAGCCTAAATATATAAAAGCTAGTGGTTTGAATTATGAGCAAATGGTCTAAATTGAAACTAATTTAATAGATATCAAAATCCCACTATATTAATCTTAGTGTATGGCTATTATAGTATATAGCATTGTAGCCATACATTTGGACCTCACAATTTATTATTTCATTTTCTTATATTTTTTGTTGTGAGTGTTTGGAATATGGAAAAGGAATACAGAAAATGTGCATATCAATTAGCCCAAAAACCTTAGCTTATATACAGGAGCGAGTGGTCTGAATTGAAACCAATCTGATGACTATCAAAATCCCATTAATGCTTTATTTTGTTAAAGTGGAACTTTTCATTATCCCACTTATGGTGTGTGGCCACATGCCATTTTTATAACAACAATAAAAAATTGAAGTTTTAGCTTTATAATTTATAAATTAAAAAAATTTCATATGATTTTGTGTTATAATATTGTGAAATATAAAAAATAAATTAAAAAACTGATAGAAATATTAATAAATATTAATTAAGTACTAGGAAATGGCATGTGGACACATGCTAATTAATGTCCCGCTTTACTGAATAAGTTCCACTTTAACGAAATAAAGCATATTACACTAATATTAATATACGGCATCATAGCCATACACTTAGACTTCACATCATCCCTTCCTCTCAGAATAATGAAAGACTATCAGGGTTCTTTTGTAGATGGGCTGGGATTTAGAGGAACATCAAGAGGAGGCATCAGTAAATCTATAGGTGGTATCAATTTTTCCTGATCCCTTTGTATGAAGTGTTTCAACTGTTGCATATACATAATTTTTGGAGGATCGGCCTATTGGATGTCATGTTGAACCTCATAAACTTGTGGTCCAACTTGCTGCAACACCCGATACGATCCTTTCCACTGAGCAAGGAGCCCCTTAGATAAACCACGTGCTATAAGATGGGGAAAATGGATTAACACCAAGTCATCCACTTTCTACTTCACAAGTAGACAATGATGGGAGTTGTAGCACTGTTGTTGTCCCACTTGTACGCGGCCTAAGTGTTCGGTAGACTCTACTCAGACAAATGGAAGAATGCTCTTCAAATACTAATCCCACGATTTAGTATCAGCAGCTTGTAGCAATTTTGAAGGTAAATCTAGTTCTGTTGGTAATATTGGATCATGACTATATAGAAGTTTATATGGTGAAACACTAACAGAACTTTACACCCCTGTGACATATGTATACCGAAAATACGATAAATAACCATCCCAATCCAAATGCTAAAAGTTCACGTACTTCGTGATCATTCTTTTGAATGTCTGAATGAGCCGTTCCACTAAATCATCTAACTATGGATGATAAACATTGTGAAAGTGTGGCATATCCCCAACTGAGACGTCAAAACATGAAATGCCTTAGCCATAAATGTGGGACCATTATCCAAAAGAATCCGCTCCAAACAAAAATGCTAAAACACCACTCAATTGAGGAAGAAATATCTAATAGTAGTTGTAGAGGCGCTAGCAAGAGCACCAACTTCCACCAAACGAGTTAAATAGTTAGAAGCAATAATAACATATTCATTGCCAATAGTCGATCGTGGAAAAAGTCCTATAAAATTAAATGCCACCAACTCAAATGGACAGAAAATTGCAATTGACTCCAACCATCCTTTTGCGGCACGAGGGGGAGTATTACAAGCTTGGCACCAAACGCAGCTACGCACATATTAGATAACATCATATTGCATCTCTAGCAAATAAAAAGACTTATGCAGCTTCTTGGTCACACGACGATGTCCCATATGCTTGCCTAAAATAGGAGAATCATGGTAAGCATGAAAAAACCGTGGAATAAAGACGGAAGGCACCACCAACCGTAAAGGATCATCAAAATCCGTCCCCACAAAATAAAGAAGGCTCAAGGTGATACTGAGAATGTAAATGCTGAAATGGCAAGTCATCAGCAAGTGATGTAGGATTCTTAAACTCATCTTGAAGCCTTTGAATCCATGGCTCAAGCTTTTGAGCCTCCCGAACCTCATCAAAAAAAGGTAAATCTTGCTCTACACCTTATGGATACTAAACGTCAAGTACAACAACCACTAACGGCACAGAATCCTCGTGTAAAAAATCCAAAGATGTCGGAATAACAGGCTCGTCAGAAGCATGAGAAGAGAGTGGAGAAGAAAGAGGAGCTTCAGAAAGGGCATCAGCATTAGCCATAGAACTCCCTGGGCGATGAACAATATCAAAATCATATATCTGAAGCTTTAAAGCTCATTGAGCAATACAATCAACTAAGTTCTTTCGCTTCAATAATAAAGTAATAGCAACATGATCACCTTCAAGTAACATTCGAGAACCATGTAGATATGCATGAAATTTCTTGAAACCCTAGACTGCTGCTAAACACTCCTTCTCTATTGTAGAGTAGTTCACCTCTACTGGTTGTAATGTACAACTTATATATGCAATGGGATGGTGCTAACCAAATACACTCAAGCTCTCTTGCATTAATACAACTCCAAGACCAATATTAAAAGCATCCACATGCAAAATAAAAAGTCGAGTGTAGTCAAGATATGCCAAAACCAAAGGAGTCGTCAATAGCTCTTTAAGATCCATAAATGCATGCTCATAATCCAGAAACTAAATGAAACAGATGTTGATAACTTCAATAATGCTCGCAACAGTGCAGTGCGATCAAAAAGATGATCCTAAAACGATTGAGATACTGCACTTTGCCTAGGAAGTGCTGCATATCATTCACACACTTTAGAGTAAGGAACTTTAGAATAGCCACAAGTTTGTCAAGAGTAATTTGCAAACCCTCATGAGAAATATGGTACCCAAGATAAGTTGTATCCTTCGACCCAAACACGCATTTCGACTACTTTAGCTTTAAACCAACGTCCCATAGCCGATCCAACACTTTCAAATATCACAAACGTGCTCCTCCCACGTCCCTTTCGAGTGGATCAAGACATCATCAATGAAGTCAATAGTCACCTTTGGCATATCGTAAAGAACCTCATCCATTATTTGCTGGAAAATTATTGGAACATTGTTCAAACCAAACGGCATCACCAAGAACTCGTACAAACTAAACAATGTATGAAAAACAGTTTTAGGAATATTTTTTTTGGCCATCAGTACTTGCTAGTACTTGGAAACAAGATTTAGCTTGGTGAACCAACAATTTTGCTCCAGGCGATCCAAGATATCAGTAATGTGAGGAAGAGGGTACATATCTAGGATTGTTACTTCGTTTAACGGACGATAGTTGATGTAGAAATAAATATTCCCATTAGGCTTCATCACAAGAGAAATTTCACATGCCCAAAGACTCTACAACTTCCAGATAACACCCTTCTCCAATATCTCCTTGACGTTTATATGTAAAATCTTGATCTCTTTGGGTGATCAATGACAAATAGGAACCTTGATCAGACAAGCATCCCCAGTTGGAATCGGATGACGTGTGGCAATCTTGGCCCCAGATGATAGGTCAAATTCAAAGAAATCAGAATACTCTTTCATAAGTTAGTCAACCATTGCAACACAAAGATTGTCAGAAGGATCAGAAAAGGGAAGAGCAGAATAAAATAGAAACATAGGAGGAAATAGTGAGGGGACAAAAGTAATGGAAGTAGAGGTAGAAGTAGAAAGACGAAAAAGTACGAAAGTGAGAGGAATGGATGAAATATAAGAAAGTATGAGACAAGAGGGAGAAGCCTCAAAGTCACACTTGGCATGATTGCGCTGCAATCAATCCATACCAAGGATGAGGTCAAAAGCTTGACTTGGCACCACCCGCAATGACTACAACCGAAGTTTGAGATTGTTCATATGCACAACTAGGTTTACCTCATCCCATGCACGTACATGTGTATGGCCATTGCTATAAAGAATGAAAACTGATTCCGCCACATGACACAAGTGTAAACGTTGGAAAGTTGACATTAGATGAATTGGTGCTAAATGACCTTGATAATACTCCCAAAAAAAAGATGGAAGGGTCACTGACTTATTCGCGCAAAGTCCCTCCGTTACTTGTGCGACTCCTCATTTCCTTGATGCATCTCGATGTCTAGACCTTCCACTGCAGTAGCACCAATAAGACGTTGTTGATGCCAAGGTCTCCACCTAGGAAATGGAGGTCACCAATCCAAAAAATACTGACAACGCCAATAAGTGTGACCAACTTCATCACATGCTTAATAGAGAACATCACAGCCATAACCACGTTCTCACCTTTATCCTTGGACTCAAGCAGTAGCAGTATCAACCTCCATTGGAACAGGACCATTGCCCACATGAAGTGGAGCGGAAGGACATGCAGTGAGAAGTGGAAGAGGCAATGTCTCATAATGTTGTGTCAAGTGAAAAACATTGTTAAGGGTGGCTAGAGCAAGTGCATGCACAAGTCCGACAAAATCTTAACGAATGCTAGCCACAATATTCTTAATTTGATCCACTCCAACATATTTGGCTCCGCACGAACCAAGAGGCTTCGGAAATGAATGCCAAATTGCATCTTTGACTCAGATGGCCCTTGATGAAAATGATGCAATTGCTGGAAGGCATTATCACAATTGTCGACATGTCTGAATGCACGTTTGAAGATGTTCGAAAGAACACTCCAATTCCGATGAGTGGCTGCACTCAAACCATTGTACCATTGCAGTTGTCCCTTGGAGACATGTGGGAAACTCATGCAAACGTCAAGCATCATCCCAAGAATAACATGTGGCAATCATCATGAAGTGATCGAACCAATTGTACACATCATCTCTAGAATTCCTATGAAAGAACTCTGGCCGAACACAAGGATTGGCACTAAGAGCAAAAAGAGCTATACCATGTGCTGTGAATGCCACCATCAATTGAGTTTGATTGCTCAATTGCAATCACATGGCATCAAGAAATTGCACCAACTACTACTCTAGAATCAAAGGAGGAGACTATTGCTCTGCCATGAAGATGAATGAAAAGGAAATAGCAAAAGAAGATAAATGAGAAAAAAAACTAGAAGAAAAAGGAAATCTAGGCAATGGAAAAGCTAGATCTAAACCAAAATCTTGAAAGGAAAGAACAAAAGAAAAGAAATGGAAAAAAGCTAAATCTAAACAATGCAAAAGTTAGATCTAAACTAAAATCCTAAATCCAAACACTTCTCAGAGACAATGAAAAATGCCCCTCATCTCCACCAATGTGAGTGCTTGGAATATGAAAAAAGAATATAGAAAATATGCATATCAATTAGCCCAAAAACCCTAACTTATATACAGGAGCGAGTGGTCTGGATTGAAACTAATTCGATGACTATCAAAATCCCATTATACTAATATTAGTATATGGCATCATGAACCTCACATTGTTAGTTTAGTATATAAAACATTTAATATTCTCTTAAATAACCCTCATTTCTGGTTAAAAAGAATCCATTAGGAAATCTCCAATTGGGATCTCCTATCAGGAAGTCCCAATAGGAGAAGGTTCTTAAGACACTTGAAATGTTTACTGACTTCTTTATCCATTTTTCAGGCACAAGCAACTAACTCTAATATCTATAACCTCTTTACAAGACCTAAGGTCCATTGTTGATCAATTGTTGGCAAGGCAACAACTTTTTGACAAACATAATAATTTTGTGCTATTCAAACAAATGGTTTCACCTTTCTATCAAGTTTCTTAAAAAAAACAGAAGAAATTAATGCAGGGACAAAGACCTCTAAAACATAAAGGTATATGCTATAAAATGGTTTTTTAATTCTATTTTTCCTTATCTTTCCATTATACCATACATTTAATGAAATCTGGTTTACTTGTAGATGTCAGTCCTTCATTAGACGGATTCCTCCAGTTCTTGTGTTCCCATGGCAACACCCTCTAACTCCACAGCTTCCATCTCTGTAGGAGAAAGTACATTAAAACTCAATGAACTTCACAGAAGACTGAACCTGGCTCAAAACTGCCATTGCCTCCAAGCCCTTCCAGCTGATCATACCACACATACCACGTCCTGGCGGGTCAGCCAACTAACATTCACAGGCAATTACCAAAAACTCACACACACACAGGTGAAGGAGTTTCCTTGTCCGCTTGTGCCGTCCACTTTCGCTTGTGGACACAGCTCTCGGGTAGATCTATGCCTTCCCTCTGCAAAAATCAAAACGTCGAGATGTTGATGTGCACAAGATGTGCAGGAGTCTTTACCGCCTTCAGTTTCACATTCTCATCTATGCTGGCTGCATATGCTCACAGCTTTTCCAGGTCCTCCATGTCACTCTCAAGCATTTGGAACGTCACCTTGTACTGAGGAAGATCTGGCAGCGTCAACAGATCTTCATGCTCCCCTGTGGTCTTCTTCACTTTCTTCCATATGTGGTAGCTGAAGCCAGTATAGTTGGTCTCCGATGTGACAAAATACAACCCCGCAACCTGTATCTGGTTTCGGCAAAGGAAGCTTACCAATATATAAACTGGGTGCCACACTACCAGGTGCTTCTTTCCAAGAGTTGACTGGAGGAGGTATGCAGCTTTCCACTTGAAGTCAATATACAAACTGTCAATGGCTGCCTCCATTTGCAACCTCGGCCAGAAATAAGCTCACT
Source organism: Selaginella moellendorffii (assembly GCF_000143415.4). Lineage (NCBI taxonomy): Eukaryota > Viridiplantae > Streptophyta > Lycopodiopsida > Selaginellales > Selaginellaceae > Selaginella > Selaginella moellendorffii. The sequence goes on along the minus strand of NW_003314265.1, from coordinate 8,217 downwards.
TGACTCGTTCCCTGGTGTACTCCTCCACCTTGGCTGTCAGGTCCATAAAATCCGAGTAAAAATAGACATGAAGATCCTCCTCCTCATCGACCACCAGCTTTTGGACGGTGTTTGAAGCTTGAGCACACTGGGTCTGAGGCACAATTTGCTCACAGTCCATGAGGAACTTGGCAAATGTGAGATGCATCCACAGTTCCATGATTCCTCCTCAAAAGCCCACCAAGGCACTGACTCCTCCCACCATTCTATAAGAGATAACCACGTCACGCCAGTGCTGGACATCAAGTCTCAGAAGCTTCTATTCCTTTATGGACTCTATAGACTTTATAGACTCTATTCCTTTATAAAGGTCAAACCAATCACCATGTAGCCTTCAGTCAATTATGCACCTCTATCCAAGTGGATGATCTTGTGGGAAAAGTTGCCATTGATAGAGTACCATCCCACTAGGGTCAACACATTAAATAGATCTTTTTCAAGTGATCTCAGCCCTTAGGCTGTTCAAAATAGAAGGAAACTCGGAACATAGCCAGCGTAGTAAATGTGGTGCCGGACATCAAACCAAGTAAGTTCGTTCGGAAACACGTGTGCGTGGCATTGCTTGAGTTCTTCTTCGCTCCACAAGCGTCCGTAAAAAACATTGTAGTTGCTCGTAATCTTGGTAAACTCTTTAAAAACAGTCATATCCGGGTTCTATCAGCATATTGACATCCATGAGACCTAGCATTCTGATAGGCTCGCTGTCATTTATGAAGATCATCCACTGGTCCCTCAAGTACCCTTCAACCTCCGCTCTATCCCCCATAGAATCAAACTTCTTCTTTTTAAAGACTGCGTAGCCGGTCCCCATTTTCCTTTCGTGGTACACAACAATGTATCCTTTCTTCATGAATGTGAACAGCAGCTGCAAGTTGATAACCGTCTTTCCAGTTCCTGGCTGTCCTAGGAAGAGCGTCCAAAACAGGACAGGTGCCCCAGGTTCACATACCTCCTCTGCCTCAAGATCTTCCTCCTCCCATTCCTCATGACCCTTGACTGTGTGGAGCACCATCTGCTCACGGCCTTCCTCTTGCTCACGAAGCTCATGAAGCTCGTCCTTCAATTGGTGAAAAAGCTCCACGCAGTCCTGCCGATATCCGAGTGCGTGCCCCCGAAGGTCAGTATGAAAAAACAGCCTGCTACAGGCTCGTCTCCAATACATTTCATCCCGCCTGGGGTGTACTCCACAAACTCCGAGTTGGAAAGTTCGCAAACAGCCCAACCAGAGCTGGAACACACAGCAATCAGGACCGAAAACTGTTAAGCGCTTACTGTCATTCGAATCTGCCGCCGTGGATAGCTTTATAGGGTTTCTGTACTCGCGACCACAAGCCCTAACCCTCGGAAGAGGTTTTAGCCAACGGCTGTGATCAACTTAACGGTTGGAGCATATTCTTCTAATTAAACTAATCTAATCATGATTAGACTAACCCATGGTCCTGTGGTCTAGTGGTAAGGACACTGGACTCTGAATCCAGTAGCCCGAGTTCAAATCTTGGCAGGACCTGTGGAACTTCCAGTAGCGTGGCATGGCAGGAGTCACGGTTTGCTTGGACTGATTTTTGTAAAAAAGTGGCAGCACAAACAAACACAATCCAGACCTCCTGCAAAACAAAAAACCATTCTCCTTGAACTGAACTTTATCCTTTGATCATCGGAATGGATGCTGAAGAGACAAGTAGCTTGAGATAGGAATGAAGATTGGTATATTCGATTCTGATTCAAATGAGATTTGGCTTCACATCCGCCTTTCGTCGGTCAATCATCAAGCCATGGCACAAGGATTTCTGGGGCCATCATGGTTAGCGCCGCACTGGAGATTGAGCTGGTAAGCAAAACAAAAATTGTAGAAGAGCTATAGAAGTTTTTTTCCAGATTCCTTTCTTGAAGGACTATTATGCATATTTGTTGTGCGATGCAAGCTCCGGATTGAAGTGGTGGATCCATCCACTGCCCAGCCTGTGATTGAAGCTCTCGAGTGGTGATGGAATCCTTGGTATTGATGTTCCGTTAAAAGATGGAGATACATGGATGTTTGGAGCAAGGTTGGTCCCAACCATTCCGAATGGTGATTGGCCAACTAGCCGACCATGGTTATCGCCTGACCATGAAAGTGCTAAATGGTTGAATTGTTCACAAACTTTTTTGATTAAAAAAAAAAACATTTTTAGTAAAGCCAAACTAATAAAAGTAGTAAAACCAAAGCATTAAACCAAACTAAACTAACTAATAGACATCTTCAGTAATTTCTTTGACATTTCTGGTATTTTCTTTAACAATCACATCCTCATTTGAAAGATCTTCTTTAGCTAAATCCTCTATACCAAGAGATTCTCATCTAGTTTGCATCTCTAAAATTTTTATCCATTGTGCAATTGTGTCGAGATTGATCTCTTTTTTCACTTTCAACAAGATCCACCACTCTAATGTTATTATGCACATAAACCAACTTTAATAAATATGAAGAGGAATATTTTAAGCATTACATACTTCAATATAATGCTTAGAAATTTTAACAAGATGCACCTTGATTCATTTTGGCAAATCACCATACATTTTTCCACAATAATTACATTTTCAACACCCAACTCCTTTGCCAGAAGCAATGAATTTAGCAACATGGGACCATGCCCAATCAGGCACCATTCCTTAATTGTGCCAGAATCACTAGAATCAAATTCCTAAAATCACTCAAACCGTAATTTCCATTTTAGGGCGAAAATTACAGTTCAAGCATCGTGGACTGGGCGATTTGCAAGGCCTCAGCGAGCTGCTCCATGCTCAATCGAAAGCGAAGGCCGAGCTTCTGCACGTCTTTGTTTTTGTTGGGCAGCGGGATGTGCTGCTTGTCGATCTGGGCCTTGAGTGTGTCCATCCAGTTCTCGAAGGAGCGCATCGTGTTGGCCAGTATGAGTGTCTCGTCCAGATCCAGAACCATGGCCAGGCACCTTGTGCATAGCATGGCGAGAGTGTCACCTCAGTACGCTGCATAGGCCTGGCAGGAAGTGATGGAGCTCCTATAGCTGGTCGGATTCGATGTAGGCTTGCTGGGCTGGGCATTCATGGATGGATTGCTCCATAGCAGCAGGAGAACCAGCAAAGCAGTGGAGATGCAGTGGTGATGGCGATAGCTGCAGCAGCATCGGAACGTGAGCGTGATCACCATTGGAATTGCCAAACTGAATGGAGCTGTCTGACTGCATTCAGTGGCGGTCGGGATCCCAGCCGAACGCAGTCGGGACCAACAGTCTGGAGAGCATGCCATGAAAGTTATTGGAACTCCTGGTCACACATGGAGTAGCTCTTTCTGTTTTGTTTCATGTTTCTTAATTCTGGAGATTGCGTTTCAGGTCAAGTCAGTTACTATTTCGCAGATTCGAGAGCTGTGTTTCCTGGTGACACGCTCTTTTCAATCGGCTGTGAACTATTTGTCTGCTCAACAGGTGGAGCTTTGAATTTAGCTTATTGACACATATTTTCTTACAATTTTTTCTTCTTCTTCATAGATGTGGTCCTCTCTTTCAAAGCTCTCTGCTTTACCAGATGAGACTTGGGTCTATTGTGGTCATGAATTTACCTTGGTAATATGGACAAATCGTTTTTCCTCTATTAAGGTTGTTCATTTCATGCTTCTTACAGTTGAATGTGAAGTTTGCAATGACTATTCAACCCGGCATAAATTCACATTTGAGAATGTCAAGCAGCTCCAAGACAGTGGCCTTGGCACTGACTGCTTGCTTTGTATGTGTAGATACCGTCCTCAGTAGGAGAAGAAAAGAAGTTTAATCCATTTGTGAGGCCAGGTAGTCAGGAGATCCGGAGGATGATGATGCTAGTGATAGCGATGTCTTCGCAGCCGTGAGAAAAGCCAAAGATAGATCCTAATACGTAAGGAATGCGAAGTGTTGATGAAGTCCAACTTTAGAGCTCACAAGTTTGTTTTTCTTACAGTAAGAGCAGTAGAAGTTCCCTTCGAGTTCTTGAGCCCTTGTTGTGCATTCGGATCATCACCACCTTCTGGTTTCGTAGAGACAGCGAGAACAGTGCCTTGATCAGCACAAAAGTCCCTCTGCTTCTTCCAGGCCAAGAAAAATCCAATCTTTACGCTTGGATGCTTGATCCTCCACGCTCTCATTTTCCTCCAGTGAGGCCTGCTCTTCATCCTTGATCCTCCCTTTGCTTGCTGCTGCTGCTGCTGCTTTCCAGGGCACTTGTCAAGGGTAGAATGCACAATTCAGCAACCCCTTTATTTAGGGTGGGCCCCATTTGCTTATTTGGATTAAGCAAATAGGCATGCCACTACATTAAAGATTGTTCTAGTATATTATTAGTTCTCTCTATGTAAGTTGGGCATAGGGAATTAAGCATGAGTTCAAGGATGCAAATATGGTATAATGGAAAGCCTAAAATATGAAAGTATTCACTTTAAACCAAATAGCAAATAAAAAGCTTATCAAAGGAGAAGCTTTAACAACCTAAAGACCAAAGTTCCTTCAATGTTCCAAAGGCACTTTTGACTAAGTTAATATAGAGGAAGCCAAGTACAAATGGTTCATAGAGAGCATAGATCATTTTTTAGCTCACAAAGATTTATTTTCCATTATAATATAATACATACAAATATTGTAATTTAAAAAAAAAGATTTATAATGAACCTAATATTTTTAGGAATCTCTGCACTATATATAGATAAACATGTTCTGGAGTCTAAGAATTTAAATATTTACTATATGCCATAATAAAGAAGTTGGTTAGAACATAAAATAAGATAAAATTTATTTACAAAAAGGTAATCATGTCACATTCTTAAATCTATACTATATATTTTCTAGCTTTTAAATATCAGGTTTGTTAGAACTTAAAAATTATTATATTTGAATAAGATTATTTTACAAGGCCATATAACCGTTTTAAAGGTTAAAAAATAGCTATTGATGTAAGTTTGTTATATATAAAAGAGAAACTTAATTCTTCTTAAGGGGTTTTTCATAGTATAATGTCTAGAATTATGAATTTTCACTCACACTCTTATTCTAAAAGAGGTAAATACACACAAATGATTATATTTTCTACTGTTGGTAATTTTTACTTTTGCACTCTTTCTTCTCATGGTAGTGATTTAAGGGCTAGGAGTTGCAATAGTTGTTTCATTGCACAACACAACCAAACCACACCAAAAAATAAAACGAGAGATAGTGAAACTAATAACCACAAGTTAGAGATAAATATAATGACAAAGGGTGCAATAAATTTGGTGCAAAATACTAATCATTGCTATTGTTTCCATTAGAAGCTAGAAAATAGATAATACATTTCTTGAAAGTAACAGAATTACAATCTTTTAAATAAATAAGAGGGTTATTTGTTAGGACATCTCTCAACCCTAACCACAGCTCCATACCCTCATATACAAACTCATAGCTCCAAACTAAAGCATAAAAGAAAATTTTTTGGAACCTTATATTTAAGCCTCTTAAGGACTTATATACAAGGATGAGGGAATATTCTAAGGATATGAAATATTCCTTATGCTCTCTTAAGCCAAAGTCTAAGTTATAACACAAGAAGAAGGCAACAATGAGCTAGTGCCACAATAGGTGACCACTGGTGGGATACACAAAACTCCAATGCATAAGAACCCACAGCTAAGATGCTCTTATGTGCTAGAATGTAGTGTCTAAAGAGGGTAATTGCTGAAATGAAGAGAGATAGCAAAGAAAACAAGAGAAGGAAAGCTGAAAGTGAAAGTAAAAAAAGAATGGAAGTGAAAGCAAAAGATAGAAGAGGAGTTTAAAGTTCAAAGACATAGGGAAAACATAGTAGGAAATTGTATAAATGAACTAAAGACTTAAAGAGGAAAAATGAGGAGAATAATGCAAGAAAACCAAATGGAAATAAATTTAAATCTAGTTCCCATACTTTGGAAAGTGAATATGCTAATATACCCTCAAGCTCATGTAATATGTGCTCAAAATTTTGGCCAAAAGTGGAGAAGAAAACATAGGAAATATATCTCCCAGTAGTGGTAATTTTGAGGTGTGAGATGAAGTGTAATGGAAGTGTAATGGAAGAGATGAGGATATGAGTGAGTGTGTCCAAGAATGGGTTTTCATCTAATGTAGTGAAATGTGAAGTGATAGCTACTACTCATACAAAAACTACTAAACCATCACTTGAAAGGTGGCAAATTGCTTCACTTGAGATTTGAGCTGGAAGAAAAGGGTGTCATTTTTGTTGTCCACAACTCTAAAAACACTTGGATGCTTGCTATAATCAGGATCTCCTAGTGGAAGAAGAAATCAGCTCCAAAGATAAGAAAGCTGTAATATATGACTAGTCCATCAAATCTTTCATATGTTATGTGTGGGAATACCTTGTTTTCTTTTGCTACATGTTTGGAAAAACCTCTGCGGTGAAATGAGAATTAGGTATGTGTATTGAGAGCTGGGCAACAATGGTGTGAATATGTGGAAGAAAAATTTAGACTGATGTAAAGTGGTGATGAGAATATGAAGATGGAATTGATGTAGGGAAAGAAACCAAAGAATTGGAGCACAAATCAATAAGAGTCAAGGAGTTTTCATACAATCAGTAATACAGCCAAAGCATATTCACCATGGAAAGAAACTTGCTCAATATGGTTCCCTAGCCTAATGAAAGATAAAAGAAGAGTGAGAGTATAAAGAAAAGCAAGAGAGAAAAGAAATAGAAAAGAAAAGAGAAAATGGAAAGATCTCACTATTGAAACAACTTGAGATGGTAGAGTGAGGGAGCTTCTATTCAGTCTTATTTGTGAGTGTGTATGTTCCTCCAGGGGTGGCAGACTTGATGAAGAAAGGACCAAGCCACCATGGCAAGAACTTAGTGGTAGGAGTGTGATCCTTGAGAAGAACCAACTGTTTGGGTTGGTATTTGCTCCTGACCCTGTGTTGATCTTGCCTGGCCTTGAGTTGACACTTGGCAGCATAAAGGTGTTCAACTATATGTTATCACTGTTTGTCCAAAGCTAGGATTTCCCAAGCTCGAGCCTAAAGCTTGTCTTCATCAGAAAGCTGGAACTTAGCAGTATATTGGAAAGAAAACTGGAGCAAAGGGGGATGGTCCAAAGTTGAGTTGAGCTCAATTTAACACAAGTCAACTCAAGTCAACATAATCAACTAGAAGTCTTAAAAAGGAAATCTAAATTGAACAAATAAAGGTTCTAGCAAAATGTAAAATATTTAAATATGTAAATATTTGAGTTAAAATTTTTTATAAGATTGAATTGTTTAAAAAATACAAAGTTCATGAGAACCTATCTGTTATAAAGCTATATTATTTTATTATGACTACTGTTACAATTGTCATATTTTGATTTGACTACTTAATATTTTGAATACTTTTACAGCTATAGATTCAAAAGATTTTTAGGGTTCTTGGGAAGATGGGAAGCAAGGAAAATACAAGATCTGTGAGTAAAAGTTATAGTGCAAAAGAATGTGAAAATGCTAGTTTTGTTTCACTACCATAATCTCTATATTACACTCTTGGTCCTTATTACCCATCTGAGAATATGAAGACCACTATCACGATTGATAAAAATGCTCATGTTACTTCTGAAACAACAATTCAAAGCAAAAGAAATGAAGAAATGAATAGCATAGCGGAAAACACCAAGAAATCTATTTCATAAAACTTTCCATGACATTTGTAATTTACATATTAATTCATATTAAAAACTCTATTGCCTACCTATATCGCAATCCCCTCATATGATAAGACCAGGGTATATTTTTGCAGTGAATCCTCATTAAAAGTTTTCGGGAGTTGTTGTGAATAATAATAAAAGAAATCAAAATCTTTTGAAAGACTCAAAAGTAATATCACATTAAAGAATCAACTTTATCTACATTTCCAAAACTAAAAGGCAATCTCACACGAGAGAATGGTAGTGTGCTAATGTGCTCTACCAGTATAATGTAATTTATATTTCCTTGCAGTCTATTTCCCTAGATATTTGGCATATGTAGAAAAGAATATATGTGTAGCAAAGTAGGATTTCATTATAATGTAAAGCATATGTATACACAATTATCTAAAATTTTAGAAGCTCTTATGTTTACAAGCAAGCTATGATTATGAAGCCCCATTTCCAAGATTGACATTTAAAGAATCTGAGTATTGTCAGTGTCATAATAA
>NW_003314264.1:4331822-4340499 GCF_000143415.4 Selaginella moellendorffii | reverse complement strand
GTCTATCTGACCACCACTGCCTTGGTTTTAGTTAAGTTCCCTTGCTAAGGTTCCCACTTATTATACCAGCTCCTATTTGGTTCTACTTAGTTTTAATTACTCATTAACTACACAAATAATAGAGTTTTAGCCATTCACGGATTCCCAAATTCTTTCTCAACTTAATTCTTTGGTGTAAGCTCTTGAATTTGAAATTCCTAGGCAGCAGCTCCTGGATCTCGAACACCTGCATGCAGCGGCGGACGGTGATCAATGCCACGATTGGCAGCAGCGCTGCGATGGAAATCCACGCCAGGAGGAGGGATTTGGACTTGTAGGTGGATTCTCCCTGAATAACCGCGAGCACCTGGAGACCACGCTGCGTGATCTGGACTTGGTCGGCGTGGAGTCCCCAGGTCACGAACTTCGCCTGCCTCTGCATTTCTGTGCCCATCATGGCGATGACAGCCGAGTAGGAGACGATGGCCAGCAGCAAGTTGGCGATCAACAGCAGCGGTCTTGAGGTAGCGGGTTTTCCTTCTCAAGTTTTTTGAACGAAGGCGACTTAGCTGTGAATTTGTGAGTGGCTTTGTAGTAGCCACCACGGCGATGAAAGTGCTGGGAAGAGCGATGGCTGCCACCCAGAAATCCGTGGCGGCTCCTTGTTCCAGGTTGAGAGCCGAGCTGTGAGCTTGGATGTACAGGTTCTTGAGCTGGAAGAGGTATGCTTCAAGGATACCGACCTCGGAATCTATGGTATCATTGAAAGATGGGATGAAATCGGTGCCTGCCAGGCACATATCTCTCGCTGCTGGCACCACACAGTCGGTAAGGCCTTGGACATAGTTTATTTCTGAAAAGTTTGTGTCGTTCCTCCAGGATGCCGGAGGTGGATAAATCGGTGGAACAGCGATAGCACGTCTTTTCGGTTCCCATTGCCTTGGACACACAGGTAGCCTTCGCCATCGGCGCTAGAGTTTGAGCATGCAACAAAGCTTCCCGTCGAGCCAGACGCTAAAACAGGTGTGTGTACTTGTTGCTCGCATTCGCTGATATTGACTTCCTCTCCTAGAAAATTTAGTGGCTGCTTCATTCCCAAAACCCGGCAGTATTGCTTGCTGCTGTTGAATTTGTCGTCCATTCGATAGCATCTCTCCACTGCATAGTAACCCGCGTCAGAAGCTTTCTTCACGACAGCTTTTATGCCCAGTATTGTCTCGGCCTGCACGCTCCAGGCATTTGCAATTCTTGCTTGCTTTCGGGACCTGCGCATATCACTGTCCATCGTATCTAGATCTTTATCTCCCATCGTATATGGGTCTCCGGCCCTTGTGATAGTTTCCGTCTTATCTTTATCCGCTCGGGACCTGCTCATATCTCTGTCCATCATATATGGGAAATCTTCATCCATCATATTACGTCTAGCGCTGGTTTTACTGTCAGTCCTCGTCTTGTTTGAGCAGGAGGTAAGTGTGCCATCTTGAAAGCTTTTGATTTTCACATCCGAGCTATTGAGCAGCTTGACTTGGCGGCTGTTGCTGGAGAGCTCGAGAATTCTTGCTGTTAAAGAGTTGCTAACTGTCTGGCTAAACTTATCTTCTCCATTCTCTTTAGAGGTTCTTATGGACTCGGACATCTCCCAGACTGTTCTAAACGCTGGCTTCTCCCCGATCGTAGTGAGTATGACTGGAGCCACACTGTCGCAAGCCTTACTGTCATCTTTGTTGTTGTCGCCAACACACAAGTAAGCCAGGATCCATACTGTGACACGCATCGTTCCCAGGCTCTTGATGTGGTCGACGGACTGGTACTCTGCAATGGCTGCTCCCCTCGTGCCTAACAGACCCTTCTTCTGCCTGATCTCCGATTTAGCCCGATCCGTCAGATTTTGGTCTTCGTGCCCAAAATCGCAGCGTGACTGGTTGTGTACAGCGCCAACCATGTACCGGAGAAAGGCCTCGGGACGCCTGTCCTGGAGGGGGAGGAACTGCCACCATACCTGTTTGTGGAGGGAGTCGCCGCTCATTCTCAGGATCGCCGTGGAGCTGTCCACCTCCGACAGATCGCCTTGCTGCACAGAAATCAGTGCGTGTCCATGGCACGAGAAGAGAACAAGAATGCAGGCCGAGAGCACAAGCAACTTCATCTGCGGTAAGGCTACGCAGAGAACCCATGGCTCGGTGTCTCAATTATAAAAGCAAAGTTACAAAGAACTTTGAATATTTTAAGTGGTTTGTGGGGGATAAAGATGCTTTCACACTGAGATTGAAACTGCAAATCTGTTCCCAGGGATGGACGTGGTTAAGTTCCTGGCATTATAGAAATCTCATGAAAACAAAGTTAAAACAACTTTGAATGTTTTCATTCATCATAAATTGTTTGCAACACTGGAGCTGATATTTGTTTTTGTGCTGAGACTGGGCATTGTTCCCGCATTTTACCGGTGAATCTTCGCAAAGCAAGCCACTATCTAATGCCAATTTGGCATTAGATGTCCTTTGGCATTGCCAAAGGACATTCAGCTCGCCCGTCACATCCGTGGTGAGAGGGCTTATCTTACTGCATTAAGATATCCATTGTGTCAAGGACACACGTTTTGAACATTTCTAAAGCACCAATGCTGGACTTCAAAAGCCCATCAGATCTGCAATAGAGAAGTATGGCTGGAAGCGGCAATCTCCCCGTGCTCGTTCTTCTTCTGTTGGCCTCGTTATCCTGTGAGAGAGATCTCCACTTGTATGTTCGATTCTAACTCGGACTCCTGTTCTTGCAGCTGCTCAAGGTGGTGTCGTCGAGGTTTGCAATGGTGACCTCACCTATACCGATTGCAGCAACTGCTGTAGTCTGAAGAAAGGTTGTGTCTATCTGCAACCTGGTTCAGGACAAGTCACTTGCATTGGCGGTGATTCAAGGGCTTGTACCCGGGAGTGCCAAGGTCCGAAGTTGGCCGTATGCCCATTGCCTTCATCAGGATTCCCAACATCAGGCATCAAGGTGCTCAAGGGAAAACTCCCACCCCGACAACCTGGATGCGGTTACTACAACATCGTTAACGGTGACCCCATCCCGCGGCTGGAGCAGCAGGGCACAGATCAAGGTAACCGCCTTGTTCATTATGTTCAGGAAGCTCAGCCCTCTCCGATAGAGCTCATGGCAGGAAGGAAGTGTAAGCTTGATTCGATTGTGGAGGTCTGCAATGCCGAGGTCTCCAAAGATAACTGTGGTTGCTGCTTCGGGAAATCCGGTTGCATCTACTTGGAGAATCCATCCGCAAACAGCACCTGCCTGCCTACTGAAGACCCCATGGGGGTTTGCGCCCTCGTTTGCCTGCCCAGAGTGTCCATTTGTACCAAGTCTGTAACTTTTCAGGGCACCACCCTGCAGTCTTGCAGGAATGCACGCCGCAGCTGCGAGGACATGAAAGAGGGCTGCAGTCTCTACGATCGCAACACCGGAGCTGATCTCTGCGCTGCAGGGGGTATCGCTCTGCCTGTCTAGTCTAGTTGCTGAAACTAGTTATGGGCATTACTATTATGAATGAATAAGGAATGTCCCTCCTTGGAGGGGCCGGTGTCAATGTCCGAAGTTACTCGCCATGCAATTTGTGATGGAGTGTAGGAGAAATATTGTATCTTCCTCTGGATCGATAGGAAAGTAGGGCAGGTCCTTGAAGAAACCGATTCTTTGAGGTTGGGCTGGAAAAGTATCTTGGTCGCCAGCATCGACGTCAAATAGAGGCGCAAGAACGAGCAGGTCTTTTGTGAATTTAGAAGTACAATGGGAACACAACATGAATCAGAATAAAGTAAGAAAGCAAGAAAGAAATTCTGGCTTAGATCACATTTTCTCCAATTATAATTTAACAAAGATTAAGCAAAGAGAAGGCTGCACTATGTCTGACACTGGCTGTGGACAATACAAGGAGATTGAAGTGATTGGAATCTGAAATTGTCCCCCGTGTCGACGTTAAGTTAACAGTGGTAGGAGAAATGTTGAAGAGGTGTGGTGAGAAACCATGCGGACAGTAATATTCAGGATTAGAGCATTCTCCCAGACCCTTTTGTATGTGCACTTAGACATGTTGATAATTGTAATAATCTGCTTGCTAGTGATTTTTGCCAGGTTTGTGGACGATTTCGAAGTTGTATTCTTGTAGTAAAAGGAACCATCTTGATATTCGACCAGATAATCGGCTTGTTGATGGCTGGAGCTAGAATCCATTGTCCTTGAGCCAAAGTGGTTATGTCGTTGCTGGGAAGCCTAGGAATATGGTGTATGATGTATCTGAGGCGCCGGGGTGGATGAGCTGGCATCTTTCTCTTCAGATCAAAGTGCTTCCCCTGTTAGGGTTCTTGAGACCCGTAACTGTTGGTTGGCTGATCATGTGGCGCTTGATTGCTGGTGATAAATGGTAGAGATTTGTTGACCGAATTGATTTGGTTTGACTTGGCTTGATTGAAGATCAATGGTGGATATTGCTGATGAAGTTAACTCAAGTTCAACTGTTGATATCTGCTGAGGTGGCGTTGATCCAACGGTAGCTTGGAACTTATAATTTTTGCTGCTGTTTGTTGCTGAAGTTGGTGGATGAGTTCGTGTTGAGTCGAGTTGAGTTGTGTCTAACTGAGTTGAGTTAAAGTTTGGCTACCGGTGATTGTCGATTGTTGGTTTCAAGGTGTTTGTCGGTTCTGGTTGGAAATTTGCTGAGGTGCTGATGCTGAACATGTCAACGTGATATGGTCAAAGCTTGTTGAGGTTGACGATCTAGTGAAGTCTTCAGCAAGTGTGCTGACTTTGACAGTGCCATTGGGGTAGAGTGCAATGATTTTAGAAGGTCCTTTCCAGTTGGTGTGGAGTTTCCAGCCGAGTTTGCCGATGGGTCCCTGGTACCAGAGAACATGATCGTTGACGCTGTATTTCAGGGGGTTCCAAATGTATAGTAGGGATAGTGGGTAGTTCGGGCATGGCTGACCAACCTGAGGCATAGTCTAACTCATGCTTGCGTGCCTATCCTTGTTCTGCGTTCGGCTTGGGTCTAAGCCCAAGTTCCATTCCATGTTAGTTGGTGGAATACCCATATCTTTGCGTTATGCCACCGGTATGCTAAAATAACACCAGACTCCATTTGGCTCCATTTTGTGTGTTAGTCCTAGCATAGGGATGCTGGATACTCTAGAACTGTTCTAAGTCATTCCGTGCTTTTATCCCTTCACTCCTTGGGCTATATGCTCAGGAGTCATTCCGTACTCCAGTGCTATTGCTCCTTGGTTCCATGTTTGGGAGTTTGGCTGATGGGTCCTTGGTACCAGAGAACATGATCGTTGATGCTGTATTTCGGAATATTGTGCCGGGATGCTTGTCGATCGTGCTGAGCTTTTTGCTGTTTTTGGATGGTGTGAAGTGTCTAGAGGGCGTTGGGTTGAAGCTCGTCAAGACATTCGAGTTGCTGAAGCCTTTCTCAAATTGCATGTCGAGATTATACTTGACGGTGACTCGCATGCTTGGGACGATGAATTCAATTGGCGTGATGGCTTATGTTCCAAAGGCGAGTTTTAATGGCATCATGTCGGTGGTGACTTTATATGCAATTCGATAGGCCCAAAGTATGTCAAGAAGTTTTTCATCCCAGTCTTTGCCGGAATCATTGATGACTTTCTTGAGGATGGTCTTCAATGTTTTGTTTGTTGCTTCTGCTTGACCATTTGTAGCACATGTGATTTTTACCCTTTATCCTATAGTGCTTTACCATAGGATAACCACGGAAGCAGAATTTAAACCCTCTAAACCCTCCATGTGTGACATGTTATGTGCCACATGTCACATGCCATGTGTCTAAAGGATAGTTGTGTGGAACCCAAATTTCAAGGCCTTAGGCCATTAAATGAAGGAATGGTGCCAAACTTCCAAACATGGAACCAAGGAGCAATGGCATTGTATGGAACGACTTCTAAGCATACAACCTAAGGAGTGAAGGGATAAGAGCATGAAATGACTTGGAACAGTTCTAGAGTATCCAACATCCCTATGCTAGAACCAGCATACAAAACGAAGCCAAATGGAGTTTGGTGCTATTTCAGCATACTGGTGGCATAATGCAAGGATATGGGTATTCCACCAATTAGCATGGAATGGAACTTGGGCTTAGACCCAAGCCAAACGCAAAACAAGGACAGGCATGCAAGCAAAAGCTAAACTATGCTTTATGTTGGTCAACCATGCCCAAATTACCCACTATCCCTACTATATATTTGGAACCCCCCATATCCCCCCCCCCTTGAGGAACACATGCTTTGGGCTTTCACCCTAAGCCTCCTTTAGTACCAAGAGTTAGTCTCTGGGACAAGTTCAAAACTTACTAAATATGGAATGTCCTTAGATTGCGAATTTAAACACAGGATGAACACCATTGTGCCAAATGAGCAAATCTAGACACTTTCCATAAATAGCATTTGGGACCAAAATGAGACTAATATAAAGGGCATAATAGCGAGGGTGTTTGGCAGACACAATAAGCTATCATCCAGTGATATTGAGGGACTAGTCTCAATATATGAGGGTTCTTGTCAAGCCAATGCAAAACAGAGCCAAAGAGAACTAAAAAGCTGGACCAAGTATGCTTGGCTAAATAGACACTTAGGAATTCCATCCTTATGCTCATATAGATGCAAAGTTCAGTTTACTAACACTTGAACAAGAGGGATTGATAAAGGGTCCAACAATACCGATCTTCTGTCATCGTGGCAGTAAGGAAAGAGTGTCTATAAGGACTGACCGACAGGGAACTTTTGATACCTGAAGTCATATTTGCAACACTCTCTCCCCCCTAGGGAAGATTGACATCTTCGTCAATGCATACTCTAGTCTAAAATACTGCCAAAGAAACAACTCTAGAAAAAGTGTGATATACCTCTGCCCACGGGGACATAGAGAGAGAAGTTAGAGGCCCCAACTCTCATGAGCAAAGAAACCAAACCCATCAGTAAAGTTTAGATAGATTATTGTAAACAGGCAGTTAGAATTGTTTACACGGTCACGCCCTTTTAATGGAATAAAGAACATTGATAGAGAGGTAGGTGATGTGACCAGTCGACAATAGCTACCCCATGATTAGAGATTTCACCATGCACACGAAGTGTCGAAGCCAGTTTGTCTATACTGGCCCAAACGCCCAAATGAAAGATCAATACATGGATAATATCAAAGTCATATATTAGAGTCTTAATTATCAATGAATAAATCTTAGATTAGAACACAAAAGTATTCCAAGTAAGTTATCATCCGATAAACTAGAAGTATAGTATAGAAACCACCAAGATCATCATAATTGATAAAGACATGAGTCATTATCCAACAACATTCAATAGCAAGTACATCATCAAGTAAACTCAATGAAAAAACTTAACTACCAAAGATTGTAGATAGTATACCAAACAACTTACCAAAAACATCTCAAGGAACACAAGTATCATTGACTGGCAAGCAAAATGCTCGCGAATGTATTACTCGAAGGAAATAACATCCAAATCTATTAGAACTAACTCAAGCAACAATTAACAGAATAAAATGAATGTTGCAAAACTAACAAACATTCATTCATGCCAACTATCACACTAGCCAATCTAGATAGATCTTGATCAATAATACTAAGGAAACAAAGTTGCTTAAGCAAGTGTTAGTAACATCTTATCGATATCTCAAACACAAGAGACAAATCCAAAGTAAACCATAAAGAATATGTGGTATTACGAAAAGCCATAAGCTATAAAAGAGAACAATTAACCATCATGAAAGATCATCAATCCTCCCATCAAAAGAGCGATGTATAGTCATTGTTGAAGAAAGAATCCACCATTCTGAAGAATGGCACATCATTCTACATTAACAACCAAACAAATCTTTTGATAAGGATAATCAACTATCCTAGACGATAGTCAATCATCACTAATGATTGTTAGATGCAAAAGCCAATTTCAACGTCGAAGCTAACAAGCCAAAATGCCTTCCCCAACAACTTTTAACAAATGGAACAATGAGCATAAAAACTCAAAGAACCAAAATCTCGAAGAAGCCTATAGCCAAGTTTTGCCTAATAATGATCATGAGTCTTATTTGAACTAACTTCAATGCTAAAGAAGAAATCATTGTATAACCCACAATATGTAAGCCACAAATTTTTCCTTTCCAATTTGCCAGCTTACCTCGTCTATCCGCCCAACACTGCCTTGGCTTTTGCTAAGTTCCCTCGCCAAGGTTCCCGCCTATGGTACCAGCTCTTACTTGGTCCTACTTGGTTTCAGCTACTCACTGCACGAGCAACGGAGTGTTAGCCATCCATCCACAAATTCCCAAATCTCTCTCAATCCCCCTCCCCAGGTTAGACTGAACCTAAGGTTCAGCTACACTCCCCACAAGCACAAGCAGCCAAGCACACCAAGCTTCCAGGTTCTTAACACCCCTTGGTACCACAAGACTTGATCATGGGACCCTCTAAATCCCAAGTCTTGGGTGCAACACTTGCTTCGGGACGCCGGGGCGAAACGCCGTGGCCTAACGGCCCGGTATGGGTACCTCTACCCCCCCACTTCCATCCCGAAGGGAAGGTTCAAGCCCCTAGGAAGGGCGAGGACCAATGAGCCGCATGGTACTCAAGTGGGGCACCACTCCACATGAGCCGGGAGCATCGTAGTCGGTTTCCCTT
>NW_003314264.1:4327421-4331722 GCF_000143415.4 Selaginella moellendorffii | reverse complement strand
TCCCACCCAAGGCCCCTCGGTCCCAATCCCAACCTCAAGTCAATTTGGAAGCCCTACTGGAGAGTTCTTTCAAAACTGGTTCCTAGACCTCACTATCCCTACTATACTTTTGGAACCCTTTAAAGCCCCCCCCCCCCCCCCCCCCTTGGGAGACGCATGCTTTGGGCTTTCACCCCTTGACCCGTATTAGTACTCGGACTCGGTCTCGGACTCAATCTCGGACTTGATCTTGGACCCGACTTCGGACTCGGTCTTGGACTCGATCTCAGACTCGATCTCGGACCCGATCTTAGACTCGACTTTGGACTCGACCTCAGACTCGATCTTGGACCTGATTTGGATCTCGGACTCTGTCTCGAACTTGGTCTCAAACTCGGTCTCGAACTCGGTCTCCGATTCGGCCTCGGACTCGATCCCGGACTCTATCTCGAACTCGGTCTTAGAGTCGGTCTTGGACTCGATCTTCGACTCGGTCCCATCCGATGAACTCTTTGTCATTTTGGTCATGCTTTTGGGGATCCTTTAGCCTACGACACCTTGGCGAGTTGGTTCCTTACAACTCCACCACCCATAGAAGAAGTTCGATGCCCACATCGAACGTCTCTTTTTTATCCTAAGGCTTGTTGACCATGTCTTCGGGGGCATCCCCCCTTAGCGGTGTGCCTAAGTTAGCCTCCCCGGCCAAGAGCCCATGACAACGGAATATAGATGTCCTTATATTCCTCACCTCACCACGCCCTAGTATGGGGTTGGGACTTAAACCCAACCTTGCTTTACTAGGGGGTTGGGACTCGAACCCAACCTCCGTAGAATACATCTACGGATTCGACATCCCCGCAGGGAGTCAGGCATAGTTACCTACGCCTGGTCGACCTAGCTAACCCATGCTAATTAGCTTACCTTCGGCGCGCCTTCGGGTCCCAACATATGCCATTTCTCAACTTCTTAAAATGATACTTTTAATTAAATTTTGTATAAGTACATAGAGTTCTGCCTTGCAGAAATTCCTCCACTAGATCTCGTGCGTTCGCTAGGTTCTCCTCCGGTTCCCATGTTGCTTCGCAGTGTGGAAATCCTTTCCACTTCACATGGAACTCTCTCACCTTGCGTCCTTATCGCTTGCTCTTGCGCGCATTGAGGATGGCCTCGACTTCGTATTCCTCTTCCCCTTGGATAACCTCAGGTAAAGGTCTTACTTGGTCCTTGCGAAGCGGATCCTCAAAATACAACTTGAGTAAGCTCAGGTGGAATACGGGGTGCATCTTCCCCATCTTTCGAGGAAGTCGGAGACGGTAAGCCACTTTACCGATTCGAGCCTCAATCTCGTAAGGCCCCGCGAACCTGCTTAAGGAACTCAAGATCAATTCATTTACAGAAATACATGCATTTTTACCTTTGGGTCAACTTCCAGCTGATCCCACTTGGTAGCCTGAGGTTTTTGGTGTTCAGCCACACCTTCTCCCCAGCTTGGAACTCTACATCCCGGCGCTTCTGGTTCGCGTACTTAGTTTGCCTTTGTTGAGCCCGTTCCAAGGAATCCCTCACTAGATTCCAAATGTTGAGTCTTTCCGCCGTGAATGCCTCTATTGCGGGTAACTCTCCATGATACTCGGCCACGCCGAGTTCCACAGGACCTTCAATAGCTCGCCCATTGATGGCTTCCCATGGACTCACCCCGATGCTCGAATGTGGTGAGTTGTTATAACACATTTTCGCAAGTCCCAAATGACTAACCCAATCGGTCTGGTCTCCTGAGACATAGCATCACAAATAATCCTTTGGCTGCCTATTCACCCTTTCCATTTGTCCATTTGTCAAGAAGTGTTAGTGCCATCAAACTTGACTTAATACCCATTACCTGTCTGTGGGTGATAGGCTGTGTTGAATTTCAACTTGGTGCGATACTGTTCTAGGAGTGTCCTCTAGAACCTACTGGTGAAGATCTTATCTCGATCTGAGATAATCTCTTCCGGCCTTCCCCGCACTCGAACCACTTGTTCGAAGAACAGCTTTGCCACACCTTCCACATCCACTTCTGTTGTGGTGGGTATGAAATGTGCCATCTTTGAAAATTGATCCACCACCACAAATATCGCATCGAACCCCTCGCTTGGGGGAAGTCCCGTGATGAAGTCCATCGTAGGGCATTTCCACGGACGATCTGGAATTGGGATGCTTTGTAACAAGCCCCCACTAGCCTTAGTCACGGCTTTGACTTGCTGACATGTTGGACATGTCTTTACATAGTCTTGAACATCCTTGTCCATATCTGGCCAATGGTACTTCCTCTTGAGTAAGCCCATTGTCTTGGGCACTCCGCCGTGTCTCGCAAGAGGTCCGTCATGACACTCTTCTAAGGCTACCTTCCTTAGTTCCCCTTCTGGAACATACACCCTCGTTTGCTTGTAATATATGAGTCTGTTGTGTTCCGTATAGCCTGTTTTCTCTTCCATTGGCAACTCACCTCTTTGATGAGCTTCCCGTGCCTCTAGATTCCTCAGCAACACTTCTTGTGATAGACCATCGTTCTCGTATGCGGTCCGCACATCATCCCAAAAGGTTGTTGTCGTGCTAGATATCGCTAACTTCAAGCTCGCTTTTTGACTTAGTGCATTTGCCACGATGTTGCTCTTCCCAAGCTTGTACAGAATCTCGCAATCAAACTCGGCAAAAGCATTGGCCCACCGACCTTGTTTTCCCCTCAAGTCGGGCTGTGACAAGAAGTGTTTCGTTGCCACATTGTCCGTGTAAACCTTGAAGTGTCTCCCAAGGTAGTGTCGAGCGCCTTGACCACCGCAAACAATTCCTTCCTATGGGCAGGCCACTTTTGTTGAGCCTTGTCCAACTTCTTCGAGAAGAACGCTACTGGATGGTTGTCTTGCTTCAAAACTGCACCCAACGCAAAGTCTGAAGCATCTGTTTTTACCTCAAAGTCCTTACCAAAGTCTGGTAACGCCAACATGGGAGCCTTCCTCAACTTCCCCTTGAGGTGGACGAATGCCGCCTTGCATTCCGCTGTCTATACCATCTTCCCTTTTCCCATTTGGTCCGTTAAGGGCAAGGCTACTCTCGAATAGTGTTTGATAAACTTTCGATAGTAGTTGCATAGCCCCAGGAATGCCCTTAACTCATGTACATTTGATGGTCGCTCCCAATCCTAGATCGCTTGGACCTTCTCAGGGTCCACCTTGAGCCCGTCCTTGCCCACCACATGCCCGAGAAACTTTACCTCTTGTTGAGCAAAGTCACATTTGCTCTCTTTAGCATACAGCTGGTGTTCCCTTAGTTTCTCAAACACCTTCGTCAAGTGTTTGGCATGCTCCTCTAGCATTTCACTATAGATCAGGATGTCGTCAATATAGACGACCACAAAGTGATCCAGATAGGGTACAAAGATATGGTTCATCAACGCCGAAAACGTTGCCAGCGCATTGCATAGCCCGAAGGGCATCACCAGAAACTCGAAGCTCCCATACCTCGTTTGATAGGTTGTCTTCTCGACATCTTCCTCTGCTACCCTGATCTGGTAGTATCTTGACCTTAGGTCAATCCTCGAGAAGTATTTTGCCTTTCCCAACCTATCAAACAGGTCCTCAATCCTTGGCAAAGGGTACTTGTTCTTCTTTGTATATTTGTTGAGCAACCGGTAGTCTATGCACATGCGCATAGATCCATCTTTCTTTTTCACAAATAGCACCAGTGCCCTATAGGGCAACTTGCTCAACCTAACATACCCTTTGTCCACCAACTTCTTTAGTTGGCGCTTGAGATCTGCAAGTTCTTTTTTGTTCAAACGATAGGGGGGATGAACCACCGCCTCAGCACCCTTGACCAGCTCAATCTTATGTTCTATCGGTCGTGTGGGGGGCAACCCCGCCGGTAGCTCCTCTGGCATGGTATCCCGGAATTGGTTCAACACCCGCTGGATCACAAAAGTTACTTCTTCCATTCCTATCTTTTTGTCACTCCTCACCGAGAGTAAGCACAAAAATGCAGCCTCGGTCCCTTTAGTGAGTTGTCCTCTTGTGGACACCAGGTTTAAGCACGAATCTTTGGCCTTGCATTGTCTTACCTTTAGATCCTGGGCTTCCACCCTGGATCTTCTTCCTTGGGCATTCGCTAGTACCACAAGGTTTCTACTTTGTCCATGCAGAGCTACCATGAACTGATTGAACCAATCCATCCCGAAGATCACGTCAAATCCCACCATATCCAACACCGGTGAAATGGGGAATCACTCCTAGTAGTCGACACTGCAGCAATGCAGCTGCAACTGCCGTCGTTCTCCCTTTTTTTTTCTT
>NW_003314264.1:4325431-4327321 GCF_000143415.4 Selaginella moellendorffii | reverse complement strand
TACGAATCTAATTGTGAAGGTGTAGCAAGAGGCATTGCTAGTCTGGAGAAGTCATTTAACTCATTTGACCCTTAGTGTATTTTCATGAAACTAAATAACATTCATATTATTAAGGAATTTCTCTAGTACCTTTTTTTTACGACATAGAGGCTTGCATTTCTTTCAAAGGTGATTTAGTAAAAGGCCTGAGGGCACATGCCATTCTATTTCTCAGACCGGTATTAAGATATACTAGTGCAAAGGGAAAAAGGTATTTGGTGATCAAGTAAATGGCATGAGGGCACACGCCATTATAAGCCTAAGCGCTAGTGGACACTTCCTTTTTGGTACTCTCAGCGGTACTATCATCCTTCTCCGGGTCAGTTGTTTTGCTTTGGATTGTTGTCTCTGACGTTACTGGGGCGTTCTCGATAGTTGTTAATGTTGCCGTTTGTTCAGAAAAATGATCACCTGGAGTATAGTACGGGGAGTTTGGAAGACTTATATATTCTACATCTTCACCTATCTCCTTCTCCGTCTCCTTTTCTGCCTCACTTACAGATTTTGTGCTTGCCATGAGAATGCTCTTCACCCTAAAATATGGAGTTCGTTGTGTTATAAAAGGAAACCAACACACACGCTGCAAGGGAATGATGGTACATAAAGCACGTAAGCCCACAATATGGGTTTATGTGCCATTAATATGGGCCACACGCCATATTATTAGATTTATGCACGTGTGATTGGTAAATGCATATGTCACATCATCTTTGTTTTACCTCACACACTATATCAGGCTTAATGAACCATATCACATGTGCGCACATGCTATATATATGGAGAAGTATTATGCAAGGATAGAAAAATTCAATGCATGATTGTGGAGAGCAATGGCATGAAGCCACATGCTAAATAACATTTTAGAGAAAGAATTAAAATAGAAACATGCAAACAGTACTAAGTGGACCAAGACTTAGAAGTGCACAATTGAATGAGGTATTTCTAATAAATATTTCACTCACCTCATATAGGAATGGCTACCACTCTCAAATGGCGTATCGCCTCATGCCATCACCTCGCAATTTGTTATAACAATCCGATGAATTCATATTCGGCTTGTTCACCTTGAACTTTAAGTAAGATTTGCTAGAACAACTAAGAATTTATACTTGTTATTTGTATCATCTCACCTAGGAATGGCGTAAGGCCACATGCCTCCTCTGATTCAGATTCGGATTGTTCACCTTGAAATAAAATACATTAGAAACTTAGTAAAGGAATATTAATGGATCTCACCTTGAACCCGGGTTATGAATGCTCTTGCTGCATCTCTTGCATGGTCTGGCAAGGTGATGGTGGCACCCTGCTTCCGCATCCAACCATGCACAACATTATCCACCGATATGCTCATGCTGGGATCCCTTGGATTCAGCACCCATCTCTTTTCTAGGCAATCCTTCGTATATCCGGAACTTGGCTTGACCCACTCCACAGTTACATTGAAGGAGTTAGTTTCCACATCCTCCTCTGCATTAGTGATGCAGCGCCCCACCCATATCATTTGTTTTTTATTACTGGGTCTGACAAGCATGACCATTCCTTTGCAGATCTGTACTGGATTGAATGCTGAATCCGGCTTCTTGTTCCTCAGCCCACAATAGTGATCCTCAACATCGTTATCTGTCACTGCATTTCCAGAGGACATTGTTCCGCTACTATCTGGTGTTCTGGGTTCTGGCCAAAAAGACTCTTCCAATTCTTCATATACAACCAACCCATTTTGGATAGCAGATATAATCTTCTCCCAGTATTCGAGCAAAGGCTTGCACCTCTGAAAATAGGATTCTCCACCAAACACCAACCCCCTCTTCCAGAAGGCAATATGCTGTCTAATCCCGGCCACTATACTTT
>NW_003314264.1:4308336-4322620 GCF_000143415.4 Selaginella moellendorffii | reverse complement strand
CCTCATGCCATCTTGATATACACACAGCTGCAGGCAAGTAAAAACATACATGACAATACGCTAGCCATGTCAGTCAAGGGGCCAAAGATGGCATGAGGCCTCATGCCACTCTTGATAAACACACAGCTATAGGCAGGTAAAGAAACTATTGGCAATATGCTAGTGATGAACTTGCAAGCCCCAAGATGGCATGAGCCCTCATACCATTAGTCGTACCGTAGCACCGCTCGCACCACCGCAACTGCTCGTAGCGCCGCTCGCACAAACTGCCACTCGCATAAACTGCCGCTTGCAATGACGCTCGCAATGCCGCAACCGCTCGTAGACGCATAAACCACAGCTCACAACGCCGCTTACACAAGCAGCGCTCACTGCGCTCAGCGGAACCAAGAACACGGCGCACAAAAATGATAGACCTAGGAATGAGTTCGAGAATTCAAAAATAACACACGCTTGAACATCACATCAAATCCTCTGACAAACCAGATCTTATGATTCCTCTGACAAATTTCAAACTGAGTAGCTTCTAGACTTTGCTGTCGGACGTTGAACTTTGTCACATCATGTCCTTGCCTCGATCCAACTGTGCCATGTCAGTGATTCGAACTTTGCCATGCCATGTCAGCGATCCGCGCCAAGATTATTTGCCGTGTAAAGGAATAATTATGCTGTGTGTGTACGTCCATTTATGGCAATATAAGGCCACACGCCATTCAAAGAATAATGCTAGTCGAGCATTTTTTGGTGCATTTTTGGGTTCAAAATTGCATGAGCCCACACGCTATAAAGTTTACCTGTACCAAAAATAGAAACAGCTTTATTTACTTGGGAATTTAAGTGGTTGAGGCATTTTTAAATTTACAAACACATGCCCTACTTACATTCCTTTGGTTGCTTAAAATTCAAAAATATTATAAACCTTTCTTTTTGCATTTTCAATGTTTTCAATTATGGTTTTTGATTTTCGCAGGACCAGCCTAGTAATCTATTTGCATCCCGTCATGTTTATAGCTAGCTTTCGTTTGTCCCCTTCGCTAGCCTGAGATACATCTGCTCGGCATCTGCCTCTTACAGCATTTGCCCAGAAAGGGCATCTTTCTTCACGCAGCATTTGCCACATGTTTAGGGTTTAGGGTTTAGCAATTCAGTAGCTTGATAAACATGCAAATACAGAACTTGATGCAAAATCCTTTGATATGTCACAATGCCCCTAGGACCATAAACACATTTCAATAGAGAGGGTCCTTTCATTTCATAACTCCTTACATAGATTTTGGTGAAACCAGAGTTAGTGAAGTTGGTTTCTTGTGATCCCGCATCTAATTGTGATGTCCCTTTGCAGTGTCGATGGAAAGGTCAATGCACACCAAACTGTAGAATCTTGGAGCAAAATAACAGTCGGATCTATGGCAAATGCCCCTGAAACATTGTAAGGCTCGTGTGGTCTCATGTGGTGTCTGATCGAGATGCTTCTTTGCAGAGTCATCAAGAAAGACATTGTATACCATTCTGTAAAATCTAGTTGCGATCTAACGGTTGGATCTCCAGAAAACTCAAAAAAATCTCGCACGTGTCAGAATATTCTAGGAATATACTTCTATGTGCCCCTTAAAATGGCATGCGGCCCCACGCCATTCAAAAGTTAACGCCGAGCATTTTTTGGTGCATTTTTTGGGATCAAAATTGCATGAGCCCACACGCTTGAACGTCACATTAAATCCTCTGACAAACCAGATCTTATAATTCCTCTGACAAATTTCAAACTGAGTAGCTTCTAGACTTTGCTGTTGGACGTTGAACTTTGTCACATCATGTCCTTGCCTCGATCCAGCTGTGCCATGTCAGTGATTCGAACTTTGCCATGCCATGTCAGCGATCCGCGCCAAGATTATTCGCCGTGTAACTGCTCGGCATCTGCCTCTTACAGCATTTGCCCAGAAAGGGCATCTTTCTTCACGCAGCATTTGCCACATATTTAGGGAGGGTTTAGGGTTTAGCAATTCAGTAGCTTGATAAACATGCAAATACAGAACTTGATGCAAAATCCTTTGATATGTCACAATGCCCCTAGGACCATAAACACATTTCAATAGAGAGGGTCCTTTCATTTCATAACTCCTTACGTAGATCTTGGTGAAACTAGAGTTAGTGAAGTTGGTTTCTTGTGATCCCGCATCTGATTGTGATGTCCCTTTGCAGTGTCGATGGAAAGGTCAATGCACACCAAACTGTAGAATCTTGGAGCAAAGTAACAGTTGGATCTATGGCAAATTCCCCTGAAATATTGTAAGGCTCGTGTGGTCTCATGTGGTGTCCGATCGAGATGCTTCTTTGCAGGGTCATCAAGAAGGACATTGTATACCATTCTTTATTTAGCTGAACATCTGGCATTTTTGGAAATACAAGATGCTTTGGAATATCCAATCATGCATGGTATAAATATAGTGAGGGTATTAAATGATATCCTAATCATGATCTTTCTTTTGGATTTCGTGCATGCAGTTCGAGGAATGATGACGTTGCGGATTTCTTTTGGATTTCAAGTGCATGCATGCGCGTGGCGATCCAGAAATTAATGGTGGCGCCCAAGTCCGAGGAATGATGACGTTGCAGGATTACCAACCGTTGTGACATTTCGCGCGTGTGAGGTTAGGTTTTGCATTTTGCTTCGAACTTGCGCTCGCATCGCGCTCCCACTCGCGATCACGCTCACATTCGCG
The DNA here is from genome assembly GCF_000143415.4 of Selaginella moellendorffii. Taxonomy (NCBI): domain Eukaryota; kingdom Viridiplantae; phylum Streptophyta; class Lycopodiopsida; order Selaginellales; family Selaginellaceae; genus Selaginella; species Selaginella moellendorffii. Next base: position 4,319,900 of record NW_003314264.1, on the reverse strand, counting down.
CTCATCTACCTTCTCTACAGGTTTCTCGTGTGCATCGGCGTCCACTCGTGCTTGCATCACACTCGCGCTCGCATCGCGCTTGTGTGCATCGGCGTCCACTTCAAGACACACCCAGTTTGTAACTTCGCCGCCAACTCCGCCGCCCACTCTGCCACCCACACGCAGCCCACTTGGCGTCCTGGGAGATTTCAGCGCCACTCTCCAACTGTAAGTGGCAGAGTAGCCTTGCTGCTACGATCCGCTGCACACACAGTGCACATTCGCCAGCGAGTCCGGCCTCGATTGTCACGCCTCCATTCGGCTTCAAATGGTAAGTCTTTTAGGCCAAGTAGAAAATGGCATGAGGCCACATGCCATTCAGTAGCAACATTGGCATGCACCGATTGGGCTCTCGAGTGCAGTCCGGTTACAGATGGCGTGTAGCCTCACGCCATCTTAGGATGCAGCCTCAAGACATCTGATGCAGTGGTGAATGGCGTGTGGCCTCACGTTATTTCCAGCTGCTAGCTTTTCATCTGTTAGCTCTAATTGTTGTGCATTTCTGAACAGGCGAGGAATTGCGTTCTTCTTCCAGCCACTGTCAATGTGGATGCAGAGAAGGGGGAGGAGCTCACCAGTTGGACTTTCGGGATGGAAGGCGAGGATCTGAGGCTGTACAACACAGATGGTGGGAGAAAAGAATGCATGGGGATCCTCATCCAAGTGACAGACACTCCATGCAGTTCCATGCAAGAATATGGACTGGCACTTGTGGTAGAGACAGCGTCCGCCTTCAAGATCCACCTTGCACATCCTAGCGGCTTCCCGGAGGGGGGCAGCAGCTATGAGGAATTCCTAGAGGGAGCTAGGGAGAGGTTGTCCAGGAGGCCCACAATTTCAAAGACGCTGCGGGTCTATGAAGATCACATGGAATCCACGGACCTCACCTACGACGATGTTCAAAAACTATATTCCAACATTGAGCCGTTGAGAGTGACTCCAGTTCGCGAAGCGAAGGGGAAGGGGGTCGATCTGGAAACTACCCCGAAGCAGAAAAGGGTGGTCAAGCTTAAGTCGATGTCCGACTCTGCTGCTCCAAAAAAGAAGCTACTCGGTGATGCCATTGCCTCGGGTTCGAACACTACACCCACCAAAAAGAAGAGCCGCAAAGAGCAGAAAGAGCAAGAAGAGGCAGCAAAAATCGTCGCAGATAATAGTACTTGTTACTATTCCAACAAAGTATATATAATCGACATGAGCCACATCGACATCCAAAGCAAATACAACCACAGGCTAGTATCTGATGAGTGGGTGGAGAAACTGAAGCAGAAGATGCTGGCAAGTCCAGTAACACCCGACATCGCAGACGTGATCCCCTACTACCGAACAATGAAGGGCGAGATGAGGTTTCCAGACTTGATCAATAGGAAGGTGTTGGACGATCAGAACATCCGGTTCTATGCCGTCTCCGGGCAGCATTCTAGCTTGGCGATGCAAGAGATAGTTGTGGATATTATGGTGGGCGAGGAGGTGAAGAAAGTCTTCAAGACAAGAGTTGTCCACCTGATAAAAGGCAACTCGCCCCTCCGATCTATCATATACATCTCCCACACGCAGAATGTCAAGCAAGAAACGTGCTACAAATCGGGTCTGCACGAGACATTGGCACGAACACGGAAGCTCTGGGTTCAACTGAAGAAGCCACAAAAACCAGGACAAGGACGTGCACTAGCAACTAGCGCCTGGCAGATAAGCCTTGTTGCATGTGGCATAGCATGTGGCCTCACGCCATTTCCATTGCAGGAATTCTCGAGTCTTCTCTCGAAAACACTGGGGGTCAATGACACACTCAGCATCCATAACATTCTACTCGCGACAAAAGTTGTTTTTGACAAATGGGTAGATGTGCTAAGGAGGTACCATGACGGGGAGTTGCTAAACTCAATGGGTGTGGAGGACAGCCGGAAGCCTAATGATTTGAAGCTCAACGCCTTGCATTTCTCGCGGTCTCTAGACGACGACGACCTTTTGACAGTGGCTAATGCTCTTCTACGTGGTGAGGTAGTCTTCAACAAGACCAAAATGACTCCCAGCCATATTGTGACATACGAGGACTTGTGCACGACTCTGAGAGCTCGTGCGCTATTGAAGGATTGGATCTTCGAGCAAGTGGCCGTGGAGAGGGTGAGCATCGACACCACGCAAGAGATGATGGAAGAGCTGGAGTTGTCAAATGAAGACATCGACGAGTACGTGAAGGGGGCCCCCAAGTTCATCGATCTGCTGCGGGATGCCACAAAAAATAAAGCTGAGAAGTTGGATCAGTATCCAAATTTCATTAAGAGGGATGTCGACCGCCGGCTTCAGAAACAGCTCGACCCCGCAGCAGAGGCCTATCGAGAACCTTATCGGGTATACGTGAATTCGGATGAGGATCAAAGGTGGAGGAGCATCGTTTCCCACGGAGATGAGCAGGTCAAGAACATCTTTTGTGTGATGGACTTCACAAACGAGGAGATCACTCATGCAGACGAAGTCAGCTCCATCATTGACTTAATGGTGGGACTTGCGGAGGTGGAATCTTCAGTCCACTATATGATCTACAACTCCGAATCCTATCACAAGTTCTGGAAGGCCTTGAACGAGGTGAAGGCTCGGTTGAAAGGCAAGGAGATGCGGGAGATCCATGGGATAATGGCTAAGAAGAAGAAGATACCGACGAATGTCCGCATCTTCACACTCGCCCTTGTTATTGGTCCTGCAGCAGAGTGGGACTAGAGTGACTTCCCAACTTCGTTCGACAAGGCCGATCGAATTGATTTGAGGGAGGTCAATTTACCCGTGCCTGAGGAACTGAAGACGGCTATGGAGCTTTCGAATCCAGAGAAAGCTCCAGGTGCAGCATGGGAAATGCTCAGCTGGGTCTTCAACGCAATAGCGGGTGGGTCACCTGCTTCCGACTCCAAGGGCAAATGCGTTGTCGAGTACAACTGCGGCAGCCACCCCCAGATGCTGAAACGGCGTTAACAGCTACTGTTGAAGATACCTATGTTGGGCCGAGCTCACAACCTGCACAAGGTAAGGTCACGTGAGGCCTCATGCCATTTTGATTATAGATCGTTGTGAATATTCAGACACGAGGACTGAAAAGCGCACTGGTGGTGCGTCGAAGAAGGACAAACAGACAAGCAATAGGAAAAAAGGAGGTACAAATTATATTTGCAATGGCGTGTGGTCTCATGCCATTCCTTGCAGGAGACACTTCTTCAAAGGCAAAACAGGCAAGCACCAGCCAAGTACAACGGACGAGAGGTACCAATCATTTTTGTTATACGTGAATTCTCATGCCATTGCTTCTTGCAGCTCAAATTCCAAAGAGACTAGGGCAAGCAGCGCAGACCTCACAACAAGAACCTGAAGGTTTGATGGCGTGTGGCCCCACGCAATTAACTAATGTTCTTGCAGATCGCGTCGAGGAAATCGAACGGAACAACGTGCCTCCAGTGGAGGAGGGGGAGGCCTCAGAGAGTGATAAGGAGAGTTCCGAAACAGGTACGATCATGACATATGGCCCCATGCACTTATCTAAGTTTGTATTTCAGGGGAACGAGTTGAACCAATGGAAAACTTTATGAAAGGTAACTTAAAAATATTATGGGATGTTGCATGTGTTGATGCAATAATATACAGTTCAAGTGCCAAGGAGACGTCGTGAACCTCGAATTAGGCTACCTGCAAAACAGCTTTCAGACGCTGTAGACAAAGAGATGGACAACCGACCAGGGCAGAGGAGGAAGGGTAAAAGCATTTGTGTGCTTATCGCGTATGTCCTCATGCTATTTCTGTAGAACGGGCGCATAAGAAACGAAAGCGAAAGGGAATTGAGGAGCAAGCACCTGAGGATGCAGAAGGCACGACAGAGCCTCCAAGGACGGGAAGTAAAGTGTCATGGTTATTGCGTGGGTCCTCATGCCATTTCTTGCAGATCAAGCTCAAACTGACAGTGGTCATAAAAAGCGAAAGCACATTGGACAGTCGTCGGGATCAGAGGCGTTTGATTTGAAAAGGAAGAAGGGCAACGAAAAGATGATAGGTAATGCCTCGCGGTTATGGCGTGTGTGCTCATGCCATTCATTGTAGATCAAGGGCTGAGTGAAAGCAGCCAGTCACCACCTCCTGACTCAGATTCCTATGGCGAACTCCCCTTCCCCAATCTCAATGGAGAGGTACAATGGATGAGGGATGCTTTTCAAGTCAGGGCCACGTTTTTCTCATCTTGTCGTCTTTGAAGGGTGCAAGAACGTGCAGAAACCATGTTAAGACAGTCGGGTGAGGATACGGTCCTAGGTCACGCACTAAAACAGGCTATGGATGTCTTGTATTTTGAGATGGAGACTCGGCCAGATGATTTTCCCAAGATGGTCCTAGAAGAACAAGCCATCCAGCCTGAGCAGCCTATGGAAGAAATGCAGGAGGGGGATGAGGAGCCAGAGAAAGATAATGAGCAGGAAGAGCAGAAGGACGAAGAGGAGGACAAAGAAGAGGAGGACGAAGAAGAGGAGGACGAAGAGGACTTGGATGGTCCTCACAATGGTGACGATCACAATAACGACGACGACGATGATGACGACGATGGCCAGCCTGAGGTGGCCAAAGAGCAGCGGAGGAAGGTCATACAAGACAAACCATTAGGTAAATAGTAGTACATCCATTCCTAACCTTTTACCATTTCTAACATTGTCCATGTAGGTCGCAGAGCAAATGGTAAGTAGAGATTATTCAGTTGAATTAAGATACAAACTCTAGCCTTTAGTGTCGAGGAAGGATAGTGCCAAGCAAGGGTCGAAACGTATGTCCAATCCTTTAGAATCAGCAGTGCGCCCAAGTGATATCGGTCCTAGTTCCTCAATAGCAGTTGATGGTAAATACAGTATAGTCGATTCAATGTGCTAATGAGTTTGTTTTTAGTAGCACATGAGGATACCATCTCAATCGAAGGGAGATATTTGGACATGCATATGGATCCGCCAGTGGACTCTACTTGCCTGCAAGAGTCATCAGAGCTGGTGGAGGCTACTATCCATATCAACGCCAAGCAAGCTGACCACGCTCCACTTGATGCTGCCCATACCATTGAGTCAATCTTGTCCACGTATCCAACTGACGGTGACCAGGCGCCATTGGACCCGCATGAGGCCGCCCCAGCCGCCGAGCCGGTCGTATCCTCATTTCCAACGGACTCAACGTGTGCCCAATCGTCTGACTACGCGCCGTTGGAACCTCCCTACACCGCCCCTGCTGCCTGTTCGGTCATGTCCACTTTGCCAACGGAGGCACCAGCTGAAATGGCGTGTGATCACACGCCATCGGAACCACCCCATGCCACTGTTGAGCCAGTTGTACCAGAGTCTACAGCTGAAATGGCATGTGCCCACACGCCATCGGATGCGATTGACCCCACATTGCAGAGGAGAGTATTTCCGCCCTTCACGTTTCCTCGACCAAAACCCTCTCAACGACCATCGGGAGCACCATTCGCTAATATTGTAGATGGTAAAATTGACTTGTACCATTTTTTATGCTGACGCATTTCATTTCAGAGTCACGGCGAAGGTACTGTATCGTTTTTGATCTGAACGGTGTCCTTTTCTCCCATGAGCGTGGCTCGTCCTCGAATGTCACTGCACCCTCCAAAGCCTGCGGTCGCAAGTTGGTCAAAAGAGATAGATTCACATTAATCACACGGGAGAAACTGCGGGATCTAATAATGACCATGCGACACTTAAAATAGAGGGCCGGGTTCAATTTGCAATTGGGAGTTTGGACATCCATGATGCGCCACAATGCATTAACGTTGCTACAGATGATGCACGATCAAACGCGAGTAATATTACCATTTGACTTTCTCCTAACGCAGGAGGATTGCTTGACTATGGTCCATGTGAGGGGTAGCAAGCCCATCTTCGTCAAGCCAGAGGCTGTAGTGATGAACCGGACTGCTAGGTCAAGTGAAATCCTCATCATCGATGACCTCGCCGATTAAAACTGCAGCGAACATGCACACATATGCAGTGCACCCCATCTCTTGCAGTATGGAAACTAGGGAGAAGAAACCGTATGTTCTGGGGGACCTTGCAAAACGGCTTGGAGCGATGGTGATAGAGAACCGGCCAGTCCAGGAGGTGGCTGCAAAAATCAACCAAATGGCAGATGGAACGGTATATCAGAAGCCATTTGATCGGACAGACACCAGTCATCATTTATGGCATGTATATTGTCTAGCCAAGCACTATCCGCATCTCCATAATCTGCTCAATCGGATGGGTTCTTCGACCACTGAATATGAGCGTGGACATATTAGAGAAGAGATGGCATTACTATTGGGTTTAAATCCTGATAGTGTGGAGAGTGATGAAATTCCAAGATTATTGTATAGGCGTTGGAGGCAAAAAATAACAATCTGAGATGGCATGTATTTATTTAAAAATGTAACTTATTATGGCATGGGGTTCCATGCCATTGTATTAATATTAAAAGACAATTCTTTGAGAGGATTTGCATTATACTAGAAGTGTTACAGCGTGTTACAGCATGTTATTGGAAGTCTACGAAGTTGTTTTATTAATAAGGGGAAAGTAAATATTGAATGGGGACTTGGGCTCCACCTAGACTCGGAGCAATTGAGCCAATATTAAAAGGATGGAAAGAAATTGGACGACAATGACAAGGAGAAGAGAGAGGTGAAGCAGTGGCAGGGGGAGGAGAAGTGATTGAGTAGACATTTCCTTGTTTAAAATAAAATGGCATGTGCCTCAATGCAGTTGAATTTTGTTATATTTATATACTATATAAAGGTTTGGAAACCTTATTTTACAAGTGGGATAATGACAATTCCCACTTTAACGAAATAGAGCTTCCATGAGGTGTTAGAAGGGGTTATAGCATTTATTTGCTATGGTTTGTTGGTTTATCCATTAGTACTTGGAGTAGATTATTGAATGGAAAAACTATGTTGTTAAGGCATTAGCATTGCTAGCACTTGTGTTAGTGGAAGTGGCATTATTATTTTGAGTGATGAGGAATTGTCTTTAGATCTTGATTTTCTATATCATTTTTCTTGTTAGTCTTTTGGCTTCACATTAGATCTTGAAGATGGTTGAAGAAGAGTGTTAGTGCAATGTGGATATCTAAAGATATGGTCTTCGTGATTAAACTTTGGATGTTCATTTTGCATTTTGCAGATGTTGGTGTTAGATATCGGTAATATGGGCATGATGTTCGATGCTTAAGCATACTATGGGTCTCAAGAATTTGTGTTGAGGTGAACCTATATGAAGTTGTTAGTATGAGGAAGTTGGTTGAGTCTTGAAAGTTTTCATTCTTGGATTGAGAGTCATTCTTTCTCTAGGATGGAAAAATTTCCATAAATTTTCTAAGACTTTTTCAATGGTTGATTTGTTGTCACTTTGCTAAAAAACCTTTTTGTTTTCATAAGCTAGTACAAACTAGTGAAGGGGTTGGAGTTGACTTTGGTTAGCTTAGATCTTAGTAAGTAGTTTGTATGATGCGACCTAAAAGAAATGTTAACTTTTAGGGCTAAAGCAATTAAATTGAATAAAGTCTGGAGTTGGTGAAAAAAAGTGGCTGTTGCACTTTTTTAAGAAAGGTGACCCTTGTGCCTTTCTTTTGTAATATTGTGCTTGGTGGCAAGTTGCGCTTTGCATTTTGTTAGACTCTATGAAAGTGGTAAGCTCTCACTTATCTTCACTTGGTCTTGGTAACCCTGCACCTTGGCTGAGGATGATGATGTTCAACTTAGTTGTTTGACGTTGAGGTGTTGATACCTGTACTATAGCTTTGTTTATGAGAAGGTTGTGTACCAATATGAGTTCATCTCATGGTCTTCACTTTAGTTTCGACTAAATGTTAATTATGCATAGCTAGCCTCTTGAGGCATGCTTAGAGCTATTAGCTAAACACATTAGTGAGCTTATTGCAGTTGAGTTGGATTCGATTAGTTATTTAGTTTGTGTTTGTCTATGAACTTTTATCTTGTATCTGGGGTATTACATTCATATTAGACAAATATATGACTTGATGATGTGGGTTTAGTGTTTAGGTCTTATGAAAGCAAATTGAAGAGTGATTGTTAGTTGCTCTGCGATTAATGATTGCTTGTAGATTTTGTCAAGGACTGTTAGACACTTGCTTCGCTTGATGATAATTTAGTAGTGATAGGCTTGCTTTACCGGATGGTGTTGTGGAGGATTGTGTCGTTAGACTTACATGGGTTTTCCATGTTAGCATGTCGATTCTACCTCTATCGATATCATTTAGTTGCGTTTAGTCCGTAGTATTGGATTTCATGGAGACTTGGATGTGATGATTCACTCTTTGATGATGTGTTATCTATAACTAAGTATTGCTGAAGGTTTAGTCTCGGATACTAAGTAAGGTATTTTTGACTTTGGTTGGTTGTTAGGGAGTTTTGAGTGGTGATTCACTCTTGCTTTCTTCTAGCTTTATTATGGTGTTAATGGCATTGAAGTGATGCTTTGTCATTGACATTATTATTGTTGAGATTTGAGTGAAATGAGATGTCTCTTCGTCATATTGATATTGAGTTTCATTAGTCTCAATGCAAATAGTGTTGATACTTGGGCTGTATCTTTGTGTTAGCAGCACTCGTGCATTTGCTTGTTAACAATTGTATTGACGTTTTAATGAACTTAGTGGCAAGTTAGGTTAATTATGTTCTAGACGAGATTGTTTAGTAGGGGTTGAGTTTTGAGCTTTTCCTTAAAAAGTGATTTAGTCGTGGACTATGCTAGCTTTATGAGAGAAAGAATTAACGATCAGTATTGAAGTGATTGAATCCCTGTTGGATTTCAATTGAGATATATCGATCACTGATGATTTTTCTTGTGCTTGTTATTTAGTGAATTACGTCTTGCTATAGATAAATTCATCGAGGATCGTTTGGTGATCACTTGTTAAGTATAACTTCGTTATGTTTAGCTTTTGGATTGAGGCAATTATGCTCTTCATTAGCTTTGCATTATGAAGTTTCACTTCTGGATGTGTTGAAGAGGATATTGTGTAAGGAACCAACTCGCCAAGGTGTTGTAGGCTAAAGGATCCCCGAAAGCATAACTAAAATGACAAAGAGTTCATCGGATGGGACCGAGTCGAAGATCGAGTCCAAGACCGACTCTGAGACCAAGTTCGAGATAGAGTCCGGGATCGAGTCCGAGGCCGAATCGAAGACCGAGTTCGAGACCGAGTTCGAGACAGAGTCCAAGATCCAAATCGGGTCCGAGACCGAGTCCGAGGTCGAGTCCAAAGTCAAGTCCGAGATCAGGTCCGAGATCGAGTCCAAGATCGAGTCCGAGACCGAGTCCGAAGTCGGGTCCGAGATCGAGTCCGAGACCGAGTCCGAAGTCGGGTCCGAGATCGAGTCCGAGACCGAGTCTGAGTACTAATACGGGTCAAGGGGTGAAAGCCCAAAGCATGCGTCTCCTGGGGGGGGGCGGGGGGGGGGGCTGCAGAGGGTTCCAAAAGTATAGTAGGGATAGTGAGGTCCAAGAATCAGTTTTGAAGGAACTCTCCAGTGGGGTTTCCAAACTAACTTGAGATTGGGACTGGGACCGAGGGGCCTTTGGTGGGAATGAGCATGGACTTGGTTGGTGCCGGAGGGGCCATCCAAGGAAGTGCTCAAGAGCAATTCCCACTCCCGAAAGGGAAACCGACTACGATGCTCCCGGCTCATGTGGAGTGGTGCCCCACTTGAGTACCATGCGGCTCATTGGTCCTCGCCCTTCCTAGGGGCTTGGACCTTCCCTTCGGGATGGAAGTGGGGGGGTAGAGGTACCCATACTAGGCCGTTAGGCCATGGTGTTTCGCCCCGGCATCCCGAAGCAAGTGTTGCACCCAAGACTTGGGATTTAGAGGGTCCCATGATCAAGTCTTGTGGTACCAAGGGGTGTTAAGAACCTGGAAGCTTGGTGTGCTTGGCTGCTTGTGCTTGTGGGGAGTGTAGCCGAACCTTAAGTTCAGTCTAACCCAGGGAGGGGGATTGGGAGAGATTTGGGAATCCGTGGATGGATGGCTAACACTTTGTTGCTCGTGCAGTGAGTAGCTGAAACCAAGTAGGACCAAGTAGGAGCTGGTACCATAGGCGGGAACCTTGGCGAGGGAACTTAGCAAAAGCCAAGGCAGTGTTGGACAGATAGACGAGGTAAGCTGGCAAAATGGAAAAGAAAAATTTGTGGCTTACATATTGTGGGTTATACAATGATTTCTTCTTTAGCATTGAAGTTAGTTCAAATAAGACTCATGATCATTATTAGGCAAAACTTGGCTATAGGCTTCTTCGAGATTTTGGTTCTTTGAGTTTTTATGCTCATTGTTCCATTTGTTAAAAGTTGTTGGGGAAGGCATTTTGGCTTGTTAGCTTCGACGTTGAAATTGGCTTTTGCATCTAACAATCATTAGTGATGATTGACTATCGTCTAGGATAGTTGATTATCCTTATCAAAAGATTTGTTTGGTTGTTAATGTAGAATGATGTGCCATTCTTCAGAATGGTGGATTCTTTCTTCAACAATGACTATACATCGCTCTTTTGATGGGAGGATTGATGATCTTTCATGATGGTTAATTGTTCTCTTTTATAGCTTATGGCTTTTCGTAATACCACATATTCTTTATGGTTTACTTTGGATTTGTCTCTTGTGTTTGAGATATCGATAAGATGTTACTAACACTTGCTTAAGCAACTTTGTTTCCTTAGTATTATTGATCAAGATCTATCTAGATTGGCTAGTGTGATAGTTGGCATGAATGAATGTTTGTTAGTTTTGCAACATTCATTTTATTCTGTTAATTGTTGCTTGAGTTAGTTCTAATAGATTTGGATGTTATTTCCTTCGAGTAATACATTCGCGAGCATTTTGCTTGCCAGTCAATGATACTTGTGTTCCTTGAGATGTTTTTGGTAAGTTGTTTGGTATACTATCTACAATCTTTGGTAGTTAAGTTTTTTCATTGAGTTTACTTGATGATGTACTTGCTATTGAATGTTGTTGGATAATGACTCATGTCTTTATCAATTATGATGATCTTGGTGGTTTCTATACTATACTTCTAGTTTATCGGATGATAACTTACTTGGAATACTTTTGTGTTCTAATCTAAGATTTATTCATTGATAATTAAGACTCTAATATATGACTTTGATATTATCCATGTATTGATCTTTCATTTGGGCGTTTGGGCCAGTATAGACAAACTGGCTTCGACACTTCGTGTGCATGGTGAAATCTCTAATCATGGGGTAGCTATTGTCGACTGGTCACATCACCTACCTCTCTATCAATGTTCTTTATTCCATTAAAAGGGCGTGACCGTGTAAACAATTCTAACTGCCTGTTTACAATAATCTATCTAAACTTTACTGATGGGTTTGGTTTCTTTGCTCATGAGAGTTGGGGCCTCTAACTTCTCTCTCTATGTCCCCGTGGGCAGAGGTATATCACACTTTTTCTAGAGTTGTTTCTTTGGCAGTATTTTAGACTAGAGTATGC
>NW_003314264.1:4305204-4307767 GCF_000143415.4 Selaginella moellendorffii | reverse complement strand
AATGGCATGTGCCCTCAGGCCTTTTACTAAATCACCTTTGAAAGAAATGCAAGCCTCTATGTCGTAAAAAAAAGGTACTAGAGAAATTCCTTAATAATATGAATGTTATTTAGTTTCATGAAAATACACTAAGGGTCAAATGAGTTAAATGACTTCTCCAGACTAGCAATGCCTCTTGCTACACCTTCACAATTAGATTCGTTAGAAAAAGATAACATTGAATAATATCTAAATGTTCTCACCATTAAGTTATATGTCTGGCTAATAGGAATGACGTTCATCTTGGAAAGCTCACCACACGCTCAATGAACAAACAAATAGTGTGTGCGCGCATGCCATCGCTCTTCTTTAGCTTCAGATTCGGCTTGTTCACCTTGACAATGAGATTTATTATACAACCAGATGGACTCAGTCTGGACACAAAGTCACCGCGCTAGTCACCATGCCCCAGATATGTCTAGCCCCTGGACAAAAAACATATAATTTCACGTCATTTTCAAATACTTGAAAATTTGTACCTAGTCCCATTTTACTGAATAAATCCCACTTTAACGAAATAGAGCTTGTAGATGCATATACAGAGGTTGGGTTCGAGTCCCGACCCTCTAGTGCTTGGGTTCGAGTCCCAAATCACTAGGGCGTGGTGATGGTTTGGAATATGAGGACACTCATTTTTCGGTGGTCATGGACTCTCAGTGTGGAGACTGGTTTGGGCACACCGCCAAGCGAGGGATGCCTCGAAGTCGTGATGCACGGTTAGATTGCTTAGTGTGGCTCAGCATATCTAACTTGAACACTTTGGTGCCAGTGGCACCAAGGACGTGGTGAATGAGATGGGGACACCCAGTCTCAGTTGCTATGGACCCTTGGCCGAAAGGGCTGGCTTGGGCGCACCGCCAAGTGTGGGGGATGCCCCCGGGGTTGTAGTTAACAAGTTAAAGGTCTGGAAGACCTAGTACCTATTGGCAAACCTGTTAAGGTGCCGAGGTGAGATCACTAGGTGATCTTGTGGCCAAATAAGGACAAGGTCCTTGTTTGGGTTAAGGAATAAGGTTCCTAGTTCAAAGTGTTGATTTGAACTATTGATGATGGTGTGGCTTGGTCAAGGTGACCAAGTGGGAAAAGCACCTTAGGGAAATGAGCTATGTCATTGCGATGGCATAGTGTGTCCAAGGAAAGTAGTCTTTAAAGAGACCCATGGGAGGGTCATAAAGTTGGGCCATAGATAGAGCCCACAGCAAAAGATGCTAAAGAGACTTACGAGGGGTGAACACCCTAGTCTTGGCAAAGTAGAGCCTTTGCTATGGAATCAAAAGAATACCTCAAGGAGGGAGGTAGAGATTCAGGGTTGCTTGGTGCAACAATCAATGGATAGGAGCAAAAGATGAGTGGCCAAGATAGGGCCGTGGAATCCCTTGGAAGGAATCCAAGTGACAAAGTTAAACGAGGAACACTAATGTGTGGGACGCTAACAAATTGCGGGAAAGGAAGTGTGTTTCTAAGGATGGATTCCAAATTGCTCCGATTTGGCGAAAGTGGAAGCTCCAAGGGAGGGAGCGGTAAGGTAGCCAAATGATAGGGCCATGGACAGCCCTAGCACAAAGTATGATAAATGGAACTTAGTGCCCAAGGTGGCACGAAATAGAAGAGAGGATGATGGTGCCCTCAAGTAACGAACTTCCTAGAATGGGGAAGTGGAGTTGCACAATCTGTGCAATGCAAGGTGTTGGAGACACCTAGGAAATTGACTTCCAAAAGTTAAAAGAGTAAAAGTTCCAAGGTGCAAACATTCAATAGATGGAAATTGAGACTACTTGAGAAGGAGTAGTGGGATTGACTTAGAGAAGGGTCTCTAAGAGGTTTAGCGAGAACTAAACCAATAAAAGGAGAGAACCACTACATGTGGTCCAATCAGTCTCTAAGTTGAAGAGACTACCCTCCTTAGAGGATGGGCAAGGCATGGTGAGCCTTTGGTGTTAAACCATTGAGGAATATGCAAAAGGCATGGTGAGTCTTCAATGTCAAACCATTGACGAATATGGAGAAGGCATGGTGAGCCTTCAATGTCAAACCATTGACATATATTGGCTAGGTGCCAAGGATGGAAATGGTAACACATGCGGGTGTTACTTTATAAAATGGTTTACCGTTCGATGAGGACATCGAACTTCGTCTATGGGTGGTGGAGTTGTGAGACACAAAATCCCTAGGCCCCAAAGTGGAGCCGGAAGGGTGCCACGTGGTAGTGGCCGAAGCGAAAGCCAAACGAGTGTAACATGTTTGGGCCAAAAGCTCCGACTTGAAAGGTCGAGAGCGGGAGTGGAACTCCTAACGAAGTGCTCAAGGAATGAGCACGAAGCGAGCAATAAGCGTGGCTCCAAAAAGGGACCCAAAAGGACCAACACATGACACGTGGTGGAGTCCGAGATGGACCCGAGATGGAGTCCGAGATGGAGTCCGAGATGGACCCGAGATGGAGTCCGAGATGGACCCGAGATGGAGTCCGAGATGGACCCGAGATGGAGTCCGAGATGGATCTGAGATGGACCCGAGATGGAGTCCG
>NW_003314264.1:4303786-4305099 GCF_000143415.4 Selaginella moellendorffii | reverse complement strand
GAGATGGACCCGAGATGGAGTCCGAGATGGACCCGAGATGGAGTCCGAGATGGACCCGAGATGGAGTCCGAGATGGACCCAAGATGGAGTCCGAGATGGACCCGAGATGGAATCCGAGATGGAGTCCGAGATGGACCCGAGACCGAGACTGAGACTGAGGCCGAAGCCGAGACCGAGACCGAGTCCGAGTCCGAAACCGGGATTGGGACCGAGTCCGAGTCCGAGTCCAAATACTAATACAGGCAGTTGGGTGAAAGCCCAAAGCGATCGTCCCCCAGGGGGGGGGGGGGCTGCGGGGGGTTCCAAAAGTATAGTAGGGAGAGTGTGGGGGTTGGAGCCCAGTGGAGCCAGTTTGGCCAGGAAAGGCCAGTTTGGCCCAGGAAGGCCAGACCCAGTGTTGGGTGATGAGCTGACCACTGGGAAGTCCAAGACTAGAGTGAACACGGACCGACAAGCAGGGTAGCTTGGTGAAGTGTTCAAGAGCCGGCTCTAGTTCCCCCGGGAGATCGACTGGCCGATGCTCCCAATCCAAGTGTGGGTGGCACTACCTACTTGGATACTAGGCATGGCTCAATGGAACCTCGCTCTAAGCCCATGGCTAGAGCACCCAAGGGCGGAAGGTGGGGAGAGTACCCAGGTGGCTCACGTAAGGCCACGGTGTTCCAAAATGTTGTCCCAAAGGCCCAGACTATGGAAAGGAAGAGGAGCAGTCCTCTGGGGTAGTGACCAAGGACACAGTAGTGTGGTGAGGAAGTCCTAGAGGACCATGGGACTTAGTGGTTGGGCCTGTGGGCCTCGATCCAGTGGCAGTGTTGGCGAACACGGCCATGGACGAAAAGGGACTTAGTGGGGATTGGAACGGAGATATTGGGGAAGGCTAATCCCTATGTCGGTGGGCATTTTAAGGATGCTAAGGAGTGGATCTGGGATGATCACTCATGGATGGATGGCCCAGTCTTTGAGTGACGGGACTGGGATGCAGGTGGTGTCAGACCATCGTTGTGACCAAGGTGAATGGACATGGCCTTAGCGTAACAGGCTGATATGTTGGTGGTACCTTGGGGTGTCAGTCATAGGATCGGACACGTGGAGCACTTGGACCAAGTGCATAGGTTGAGTGGTGGGGATGCCATTCTCGGGGCTAGTAAGCCCAAGTCCAAAATAGGACTTACG
Organism: Selaginella moellendorffii; assembly: GCF_000143415.4. Taxonomy (NCBI): domain Eukaryota; kingdom Viridiplantae; phylum Streptophyta; class Lycopodiopsida; order Selaginellales; family Selaginellaceae; genus Selaginella; species Selaginella moellendorffii. The sequence continues at coordinate 4,303,926 of NW_003314264.1, read as the reverse complement.
GAGGTTGTGAGTGAGACTCCTCCAAGTGGTCGGAGGTGCGGCTGAGTGACTAAAGTAAAATGGAAAAATTAGTCTCTTACACCCTACTATACATTTGGAACCCCCCACAGCCCCTCCGCCCCCCCCGCCCCCCCCCCCCC
>NW_003314264.1:4238223-4303369 GCF_000143415.4 Selaginella moellendorffii | reverse complement strand
AAACTTACTAAATATGGAATGGCGCTAGATTGCGAATTTGGACACGGGACGAACACCATTGTGTTCAGGCCAATCTCTACATTCCATAGATATGCCAAATGAGTGAATCTAGACACTTTCCATAAATAGCATTTGGGACCAAAATGAGACTAACACAAAGGGCATGATAGCGAGAGTGTTTGGCAGACACGGTAAGCTATCATTTAGCGAATATTGAGGGATTAGTCTCAATATCACGGGGGTTCCCAACACTAGTAAGTGCAAGTCAACATCATGAGTTTCTCATCACTATGTCAAGTATGCTTGATTTAATGACAACTTAGGATTTCCTTCCTTAGTGCCCTTCCGGTCTAAGTGCACATGTGCTGACTAGTTTCTCAACTAGCTTGGGTGGAGACCATAAAGGGAACTAGCAGTACCGACCTCCTGCCGTCGTGGCAGTAAGGAGAGAGGGCACATAAGGACTAGTCGACAAGTATCTTTCGATACCCGAAGTCACATTCGCGACATACGGATGAGCTAGTAATACTGAGTTATAATCTGATTAGCACCTGTGGAGAGATGATAAGAACAAGAACCAAACTTTTGAGAATGAAAAGGAAAGATAACAAACCTTTGGAAAAATTGAGAGTGAAAGTTGGCTAGTCAGCTCCAAGATAATTGATGTCAAAGATGAACTCTTCTAGGAGATCTTCCTTGCCTCTCCAGATAACCCAACCAATCCCTATTCCCACTAAAGGTGCTTGTTAGCTCAAGGTTCTTGTTCAACGTTGGTCACCCATGGAAATTAAGATTTTGTGAGCCAATGTGAAGGATATGTTGAAGAAGGAAGTTATCCACAAGTCTTAGAGTTCTTGGGTTTGTGAACCTTATCTTGTGACAAATCCTGATAGGAGCATTTAATTTTGTATTAATTATTATTTGTTTAATGATGTGATTGCTCCTAATGTATACCCACTTCTTCACACAGTGGATCTACTTGATCATTTAGGATGGAGTCAATAGTTCACCAAATTGGATCTTGCATCAGGGTATTGGCAGGTACTGATGGTTGAGGAGGACATTCTTAAGATTGTTTTTTGTACACCCTTTGGGCTATATGAGTTTATGGTCATGCCATTTGGTTTGAACAATGCTCTAGCAATATTTCACCAGATGATAGATGGAGTTCTTTGCAATCTGCTAGAGGTGACTATCAACTTCATTAATGATGTTTTGATCTATTCAAATGGGACATGGGAGGAACATGTTGGTGATGTGCACAAGGTGTTGGATTAGTTGCGAAAGATTGCTTGAAGCTGAAGCAATTTAAATATATGTTTGGTTCTAAAGACACCACTTATTTTAGGTATTACATTTTGCTTGAGGTAGTGCTAAAGTTTCCTAAACCAAAATGCATGAATGATATGTAGTAGTTCTTTGGCAAGGTGTAATACCTTGGTTGGTTCATGAATCATTTATTTAATCATACTACACCGTTGCAAGCTTTACTAGGAATCAAGCAGCCAAGGCAGGGGAGCCTCTGTGGCTGAGCTCGCGTATGCATGGCAAAACCATGTATAGCATACGCCCACCTAGATCCAACCCAACCTGACCTCGGCTACCCAACTCCTCCAACTCACATACTATCCCTACTATACTTCTGGAACCCCCTAGAGCCCCCCTAGGGCATGGTGGATCTAGAGGTTGGTAGACCCAAAAGGAATAGTGACCAGATGGTGGCCTAAGTATAATTAAAGACAATCATTCCCTAGTGAGAGGAAGATTGTTAGGGAAAGGGCCCACAATCAAGTTATGACCCCTTTAGTGTTGTAAATTCCATAAATTGGTTGATAGCCAACTTGTTGTTAATGATGTAGATAATTTGTGGATATATGTCCGCACTTGTGACAATTATAGCATTGTACAAGTCATGGCTCTACTCCTCTTGTGTCTACAGTCACAACATAAATTCCAAGTAACCTAGTCATAGGATTTTGCATAGAAACATAACCTGGTATGAAGGCCAAAATTGCCGAGATGCAAGAATTGGCCATCGTCTAAGCTGCGGCAGAAATCCTCCTTGTATGGAACTCTAATACAAACAATAATCCAATAATCTATAGCATGATGGTTATGTACCATGCCCTGAATAGTCCTTTCAGAATATTCCAGCCCCACTCGAGAATTGAGCTTGAGTAGGAGGATTTCCTTCGTCGACCGGAAATTTCCAGGAGCAAGACATTCAGCTGGCAAGTGTCCATATCCCTTGCACTTGACACACCACGCTCCTTCAAAACTCAGGGCTGGCGCTCTGCTTCCCACACAAAATTCACTTGCAGGTTTGCCATTTTCTTGGTGAGAGCTCCCAAAAGATCTTCCTTCAATGACATGATCTGATCCTTACTTGCTACTACAGGTTGCTGCTGCTGCACAATTGGAACAGTAACTGACTGCACTAGAATTTGTTGCACTGTAAAAATAGGCTGCTTGCTATAATCCATTGTTCTCAAGACTGAAGTAAACAATCCTAGGCTCTCAAATCTACTATAGATCTAGAAACTTCAGAGACTCCACTATAGAGAGGCATTGTATGCATACCTTGCTTATTCATAATCAAAAGCTTTGCTTGTTCCCAATTTGAGGTGTGTTGGATTGCTTCCTCCAAAGGCGCTGGATTCTGAATTTTCATGTGAGATTCTATCTCTAATGGCAATCCTTGACAATAATACTTAATATGACTAGAGGAGCTGGCGATTGAGAAAAGCCACTCTTAGGGTTGGTCAATCTGTGAATGGTGTTTTGTTCTACTATGCCTAGCCACTCGGCTGCTCCATCCTCTGTTGTAACCACAACCGCTCCACATCTGAATTCTCATTATTTATCTTAGAAATAAAGAAAGTTTGCAAGTGTGCATCTGGATCACTAAACCTGTTCACTTCCTCTGGCTCCTCCTGACATAATTGGAGTAGAGGATTGTGTTGGAGAAGATGTGGGCTAGAATTTGCTAGTGTCGAAGAACCTATACTTCCTGTGGAAGAACAACACCAGCGTGAAAGAGAACCTTGAGACTTGATGCTTGTAAGTGCAATGGTGAACTTCACCACCCAAATTCACTTCACCCAACTTCTAGTGGATCAAGTTCACCCAACTTCACCCACTGCAAAAATTTACAAATCACCCAAGTCCATGTGTTTGTCAAAACATTAAAGTGTGAATGACAATAGGCTGTCTTGTATTGAATTATGGTCCAATCAATCAGCCATAGTACAAAAGAGTCGAATACATTTTTTCTAGAACAAGAACAATGCGTCAGGAACTTAACCACGTCCATCCCTTCAAGCAGCCTGGGAACAGGGTGAAAGCATCTTGTCTTTCCGTATGCCCACTGAAAATATTCAAAGTTGTTTGTAACTTTTCTTTTATAAGATTTTCATATGCCAGGAACTTAACCACGTCCATCCGTGAAAGCATCTGTAGTCTCATCTCATGCTTCGTGGCGGGCACTAGTAAACCATATAAACAATTTATGATGAATGAAAACATTCAAAGTTGTTTTAACTTTGTTTTCATGAGATTTCTATAATGCCAGGAACTTAACCACGTCCATCCCTGGGAACAGTGTGAAAGCATTTGCAGTCTCAATCTCAGTGTGAAAGCATCTTCTCATTCCATATCCCCCACAAACCACTTAAAATATTCAAAGTTCTTTGTAACTTTGCTTTTATAATTGAGACACCGAGCCATGGGTTCTCTGCGTAGCCTTACACCGCAGATGAAGTTGCTTGTGTTCTCGGCCTGCATTCTTGTTCTCTTCTCGTGCCATGGACACGCACTGATTTCTGTGCAGCAAGGCGATCTGTCGGAGGTGGACAGCTCCACGGCGATCCTGAGAATGAGCCCTCCACAAACAGGTATGGTGGCAGTTCCTCCCCCTCCAGGACAGGCGTCCCGAGGCCTTTCTCCGGTACATGGTTGGCGCTGTACACAACCAGTCACGCTGCGATTTTGGGCACGAAGACCAAAATCTGACGGATCGGGCTAAATCGGAGATCAGGCAGAAGAAGGGTCTGTTAGGCACGAGGGGGAGGAACTCGATCCTGGCTTCTCCCCGATTGCAGAGTACCAGTCCGTCGACCACATCAAGAGCCTGGGAACGATGCGTGTCACAGTATGGATCCTGGCTTACTTGTGTGTTGGCGACAACAACAAAGATGACAGTAAGGCTTGCGACAGTGTGGCTCCAGTCATACTCACTACGATCGGGGAGAAGCCAGCGTTTAGAACAGTCTGGGAGATGTCCGAGTCCATAAGAACCTCTAAAGAGAATGGAGAAGATAAGTTTAGCCAGACAGTTAGCAACTCTTTAACAGCAAGAATTCTCGAGCTCTCCAGCAACAGCCGCCAAGTCAAGTTGCTCAACAGCTCGGATGTGAAAATCAAAAGCTTTCAAGATGCCACACTTATCTCCTGCTCAAACAAGACAAGGACTGACAGTAAAACCAGCGCTAGACGTAATTTAATGTACGGAGATGAAGATGAAGATGCGACGGGAAGTTCCGGAGTTAAATCGGTGATAGATGAGACGGGAAGTTCCAGACATAAAACGCTGGTGGGAAGTTCCGGAACGAAACAGATGATAGATGCGACGGGAAGTGTCGGGAGATAAACAGATGGCGTCCAGAGATTTTTCAACCGCGGGGCAGGCCTGGAGGGTGCAGGCCCAGAGGGTGCAGGCCGAGACAATACTGGGCATAAAAGCTGTCGTGAAGAAAGCTTCTGACGCGGGTTACTATGCAGTGGAGAGATGCTATCAAATGGACGACAAATTCAACAGCACAAGTAGCAAGCAATACTGCCGGGTTTTGGGAATGGAGCAGCCACTAAATTTTCTAGGAGAGGAAGTCAATATCAGCGAATGCGAGCAACAAGTACACACACCTGTTTTAGCGTCTGGCTCGACGGGAAGCTTTGTTGCATGCTCAAACTCTAGCGCCGATGGCGAAGGCTACCTGTGTGTCCAAGGCAATGGGAACCGAAAAGACGTGCTATCGCTGTTCCACCGATTATATCCACCTCCGGCATCCTGGAGGAACGACACAAACTTTTCAGAAATAAACAATGTCCAAGGCCTTACCGACTGTGTGGTGCCAGCAGCGAGAGATATGTGCCTGGCAGGCACCGATTTCATCCCATCTTTCAATGATACCATAGATTCCGAGGTCGGTATCCTTGAAGCATACCTCTTCCAGCTCAAGAACCTGTACATCCAAGCTCACAGCTCGGCTCTCAACCTGGAACAAGGAGCCGCCACGGATTTCTGGGTGGCAGCCATCGCTCTTCCCAGCACTTTCATCGCCGTGGTGGCTACTACAAAGCCACTCACAAATTCACAGCTAAGTCGCCTTCGTTCAAAAAACTTGAGAAGGAAAACCCGCTACCTCAAGACCGCTGCTGTTGATCGCCAACTTGCTGCTGGCCATCGTCTCCTACTCGGCTGTCATCGCCATGATGGGCACAGAAATGCAGAGGCAGGCGAAGTTCGTGACCTGGGGACTCCACGCCGACCAAGTCCAGATCACGCAGCGTGGTCTCCAGGTGCTCGCGGTTATTCAGGGAGAATCCACCTACAAGTCCAAATCCCTCCTCCTAGCGTGGATTTCCATCGCAGCGCTGCTGCCAATCGTGGCACTGATCACCGTCCGCCGCTGCATGCAGGTGTTCGAGATCCAGGAGCTGCTGCCTAGGAATTTCAAATTCAAGAGCTTACACCAAAGAATTAAGTTGAGAAAGAATTTGGGAATCCGTGAATGGCTAAAACTCTATTATTTGTGTAGTTAATGAGTAATTAAAACTAAGTAGAACCAAATAGGAGCTGGTATAATAAGTGGGAACCTTAGCAAGGGAACTTAACTAAAACCAAGGCAGTGGTGGTCAGATAGACGAGATAAGCTGATAGATTGGAAAAGAAAAAATTATAGCTTATAATTTTGTATTGAAGCCTTTTACTCAGTTTTAACGAAGGATAGAGGCAGATTGTTGAGAGATGACTAATATAGGGTGTAAACAAACCAAGGCAAAGATAGAACCTCCTCCAAAGATGGAGCCTACAGTCGAACAAAAAGCTATGGATGACGAATCTTTACATGAGGAGGACTTCAATGAGGAAGCTTTCAAACAAGAGTCAGGTGGTGAAGTTCAGTCGTCCAAGGCTTGATTAGACATTCTAGAAAGATAACTAACATAGCCCAATACCCTGCTGAAGACCCTCATATGTAAGTTTAAGTGTGACAAGAAGCAAAAGAAAACGCAAAAGACTATAGATGCTGGCAGTGCAAAAGGCATGGACCCTTGGTGGGGACTGAGGCAAAACTAAACAAGATTGAATAAACTTAAGTAAAATCAATCCTTCAGGTAATTCCCAAGTACAAACCAAAGCCCTCACTAATTTTCAAAAGAGTGAATGACTATAAAGTGGTAGAGGATTAGTTTTATAATATAGAGGATTATTTCTGAGCATTGCGATTACAATGTCGTAAAAGGTTCTATATGCAAAACCATACTTAGCAGATAATGCTAAGTCTTGGTGGAGAATAATAGAGGTTAACAAAGGATCGGTGGCCACTTGAAAAATGATGAAAGTGAGGATCTACACAACTTATATCCCTCCAAATGCTATTCTACATCTAAAGGATGAATTGAGTAGATTGAAGTAGACAAGAACCATTCAAGAGTATATAAATTCATTTATAGCCAAGAGGATCCTTGTCACGAATATGAGCAACATACATGTCTTCCATGTGTTCATATCAAGTTTACAGACCTGGGCTCAGGGCAAAGTGATGCATTGAAACCTAACCAACTATAAGGAAGCATTGAATGCAACTATTAAGGGGCATTTTAATGATAACATGCGAAAAGGGAACATAATAGAGTCAGGGTTTAAATACTAAAAGAGCCATATATAGCAAAGGGTATTTTAGGAAGAGTTTCTCTAAGAATGAGTCCTTATGGTTTCAAAAAAGTAAATCCAATGACCAACAAGAAAATACATAAAGGAGTTAGGCGAAAAGGGACAAACCCATTGATAAAAAGGCCAAGTCTGATAGTAGTATAGAAATAATGTATGTGTAAGTGACTAAATTTTTCATTTTACTTTAATCACTTAACCACACCTTTAACCACTTGAAGGAGTCTCACTCACAACCTCCATAAATTTTATTCCTGACTTGGGGACATACTAGCCCCGTGAATGCCATTTATGCCACTTAACCTTTGCACTTAGTCCAAGTGTTTCACATATATGATCCCACGACAAATACCTAAATGTACCATTGACATATTAACTCGTTACACTAAGGCTATGTCTATTCACCCTTGTTTCATAGGTAGTTCAAAACCACCCATACCATAGTCTCCTCTTCTAAAGACTGTGCCATCTGTTCATGAATGGTTATCCCATAACCACACTTTAACATCTTTAGGATGCTCAAAAACATGGGGAACAACCTTTCCCAATATCCTTTTTTTGGTCCTTATTAAGTCCCTTTCTATCCACGGCCATGCTCGTTAACACTGCCACTAGGTTAGGGCCCGAAGGCCTGACCATTAAGTCCTATTGACTTCTGGGACTTCCTTGCTATGTGACTGTATTCTTGGTCACTACACAAGAGGATTATTCCTCTTCTTTTCCACAGTTTGGGATGACATTTCGAAACATTGTAGCCTAACGTGAGTTTTGTGGGTACTCTCCCCACTTTCCACCTTTGGGTGCCCTAGCCATGTGGCTAGAGTAAGGTTTGAATGAGCTAAGTATCCAAGTAAGTAGTGCACCACCCACACTTGGATTTGGAGCATTGACCATTTGATCTCCCAAGAGAGTGTGAGACACAAAATCCCTAGGCCCCAAAGTGGAGCTAAAAGGGTGCCACATGGTAGTGGCCGAAGCAAAAGCCAAACGAGCGTAACACGTTTGGACTAAAAGCTCCACCTTGAAAGGTCGAGAACGGGATTGGAACTCCCAACAAAGTGCTCGAGGAATGAGTACGAAGCAAGCAATAAGCAAGGCTTCAAAAAGGGACCCAAATGGACCAACACGTGACATGTGGATGAGTCCAAGATGGAGTCCGAGATGGAGTCCGAGATGGAATCCAAGATGGAGTCCGAGATGGAGTCCGAGATGGAACCGAGATGGACCCGAGATGGAGTCCGAGATGGACCCGAGATGGACCCGAGGTGGAGTCCGAGATGGAGTCCGAGGTGGACCCGAGATGGACCCAAGATGGAGTCCGAGATGGACCCGAGATGGACCTGAGATGGACCCGAGATGGAGTCCAAGATAGACCCGAGATGGAGTCCGAGATAGACCCGAGATGGAGTCCGAGATAGACCCGAGATGGAGTCCGAGATAGACCCGAGATGGAGTCCGAGATGGAGTCCGAAGTCGAGACCGGGACCGAGACTGAGACTGGAACCGAGACCGAGACCAAGACCAGGACCGAGACCAAGGCCGAGGCCAAGATCGAGCCCAAGTCCGAGTCCGAGTCCGAGTCTGAGTCCGAGTCTAAGAGGGTGAAAGCCCAAACCGTTCGTCTCCCAGACCCTAGGGGGTTTGATGAGCTCCAAAAATATAGTAAGGGAAGGACTACAGTGGAGCCAATTTGGCCAGGAAAGGCCAATTTGGCCCAGAAAAGCTGTACCCAGTGTTGGGTGATGAGCTGCCCACTGGGAAGTCCAAGACTCGAGTGAACACGGACTGACAAATGGGGTAACTTGGTGAAGTGTTCAAGAGCCAGCTCTAGTTCCCCTGGGAGATTGACTGGCCGATGCTCCCAGTCCAAGTGTGGGTGGCACTACCTACTTGGATACTTAGTGTGGCTTAATGGAACCTCACTCTAAGCCCATGGTTAGAGCACCAAAAAGCGGAAGGTGGGGAGAGTACCCATGAGGCTTGCGTAAGGCCACGGTGTTTCAAAATGTTATCCCAAAGTTCCAAACGATGAAAGGGAAGAAGAGCAATCCTCTTGTGCAGTGAACAAGGATACAATCACATGGTGAGGAAGTCCCAAAGGATAGTGGGACTTAGAGGTCAAGGTAATTCACTTAAGATCAAGCATAAGCTCAAGCTTGGGGTAGTCCACATGGCAGCTAGCAGTTATGGCTGGCCACGGCTATTGTTTGCTAATACATTGGACTCTAATCTAACTCTCCTTTGTTGAGTGCTTGGGGATCCTATTGATTTGTAGCCATCCTTGCCTCATCTACATAGTAATTTTGGTATGGCTCTCTTGAGACCCTACCTTTTGGGTCAAGCCCAGCCGGAGCACATTAGACCTGCTAGATGTTAATTAACATGTGGTGTGATTTTATTAGCCAACCAACAATTTACTATGCTTCTCTACTAATTCACACCCTCGTGAACAAAAGCTGAGAACCACAGCTCTCCTGAGAGCCCTGTGGGACGAGCCCAACCGGAGCACACTAGACTTGCTAGATGTCAATCAATATATGGTGTGATTCTTCTATTTAACCAATAGAGTCAAACCTAAGACCCCCTCTGATACCATGTAAGCTCCTAAATTTGAATTTCTTAAAAGGTCACCCAACCCAGTAGTATTTAAACCCAATGATGCTTAACCCCAAATATCCCAAACTGATTGGAAAAAAGGGTGTACTCCTTTATATTTGAACTTTATAAATCATCTTTTAAATAGTTCCCTTGGGTTGCTTACACTAACATTATCCAAGACAGCCACATAAGTTCACACCACTTTATTTTCATCAAAGTCCTTCAATTTTCCAATAACACTAAAGAGGTATAAGAAACCACATTCCATTGAGACATCTTATGAAAAGAAAAACCCCCCAAGCATTTCCAATAGTTAGCATATATCTAAGCCATATATACTCTTCCCAACTTGAGAGTGAACAAAAGTCAATCTTTCTAGGAGTCAGTCTTGGTTGTTTCCACCAAATTAGCACTGGCCATGAGTCCAACCACAATGAATTGAGGATCTCGAAATATCAAGAATGGCCACAAACATTTGTGCATCCAGTAAACATCCCTATTGTGACTCGTCTTCATGAACAACTCCTCTTCACCATTCTCCACACAGCTCTAGATAAGTATTGCTTATGAAATCAGGTTGGGACATTTAAACACTGCTCTAACATCCATCAAGGTCCCATGCCATGAGTACAAGTATTTGCCATGAACAAGCTCATTTTGCAGTCAGCCTTTCCAAGCCCTCTTTCCAAGACTTGTAGCTTCATCTAGTTTATATACCATGCCAAGATACCCAACCACAAGAACCAAAGCCACCACAACTTGCTGAGCCCAGAATAATCAAGCCCTACATCCCTAGGCATTTCTCTCCCTCATTCCTCACTATGCCCCCAGCTACACTTGACTCAGTACTAGCCATTTGCCAAGAAGAAAATGCTAGCCTACTACAGCACTAGACAAAGTTTTCTCTCCTACACAGGGTGTTCAAACAGAAAAGTAAGCAATAGCTTACTCACTATGCCTCAAAAATCAAGCCTTTGTCTCGATTTATTGCATCACTTCCTAACAATGCCTTTAGCATTCTCACTAAAAGTCTCCAATGCCACACAAAGCCTTGGATGCAAGTTTCTCAAATTAGCAACCACTCACAATGCTCAATTTAACAAACATCAATCTTCCACACATGGTCTAGGAATGGACAGCAACACACTGCTTGTGAGACAATTTGGCCACATGGCTGCCCCTCAACTCCACTATAACAAGGACTAGCTCTCTATTCATGGATACATGCACAAAAACAAGGGAAACCAAAGAATGATCGACCTCCGAGGCACAAGAATGCACTACAAAACACCTTGTACAATCACACTAACACCTTCACCAAAAACTTGTCCTCACACTTAGTTTGCTACATTACCACTCAGTTAGGGTTCACCCAAATTGGAAACTTTTGTGACTTTTTTGGAAACTAGCCCTAAATGAAATGTTACATAAAATTTCCTTTCCTCTTTTCAAAGTTCTTTATTTGCACTAGGGTGAAGGATCTGTTTATAACTGAAGGGCATGTGTTATGCTAGACCCTTTTCTTGATACTTGCAAAGGATGGATCAAAGTTCAGCTGCTTGTTTAAATGCTGTCCAAGAAGTGTTTAAATGATCACATCAGGTATTTAGTTGTGTTTGTAAAAAAGTATGGTAGACAACAAAAGTCTTCAAACGGAGAAGCCAAAAGATCAAGATCCTGTAAAGGTGTTCAAGGTCAAAGGTTGTTAGAGATTTAAAAAAGACTTTTTACTATATTATCCATGGTTGGAGTTGCACAGTAAATAAGACTAAGCTAAACAAGGATGGATATGTCCTCCAGGCGATCTGGTTGTAAATCCTTTAATGGTGTATTGTGTTAGTCCCACTTCAAGGAGTTGGTGATGGGTCTCATCCAAATACTTGGGGTGTTTCTTACGAAATTGTGTAAGCAATTCTTGTTTTTATGCAAATTTCACTTAAATATACTCCTGGATGAATTTCACCATATTGATCTTTAGATAGATCTTCTGTTGGGTCTCCAAAGTGCCATAGAACATTCAAGACTTGAGTTTAGATCAAGGTCTCTTATATATCTGGTAAGGCTTAACGAGTTAGTAAAGTTGATTAAACTGGTTAAGCAAAAATGTGGGTTTGTTTGATGTTGGTGTATGAAACCAATATTAAAGTTGATGGTTAGCCAATATTGGTTTGAAATCGCTCAAAAGTGGTTGCTAACTATCTGATTACAGAAGAGACTAGCATATATGACTCATCTTAGTTGTGTTGGTTGAGGTTTGTTATGAATATAAAGAAAAAGCTTTGTAACAAAACACAATGCCTAAAGGTGCTGAATAACTGATTTAAGATTGCAAGTCAAACACAAAAATAATAGCTTTAAGCTGAATATTAGTGTCTTTGATAAGTTAAGCCCAAAAGGTAATCATACCTTATCAAGGTCAAGGTGAAGGTCTTGATTAAGGTTCACTCTTGAACTTATGGTAGGAAACAAAGTTTTAGTGAAAATATTTCAAAGTAAAGCTAATGGCCTATCAATGGATTAATCCACCATGTATACTGATTTATTGAGACTAAAATTAGATCTTTAAGTGGAGCAGGTTGAACTCCACATGCCTCCACATATACAGTATGAACAACTTGAATAGTTGCTAGATCAAGTTCTTGAAACACGGCGTGAAAAATGAAAACTTCTATCCCAATTGATAATGTGAGTACAAATTTGATTAAGACTGGAATTTGCATTAAGCTTAAGAAAAACATTTTTCCTTTATGGAAATAAGCAGGGATTTTGTCGTTGCTATCTTGACAATATTATCCTTCAATACCTCTCACACTTTCTTTTGGAGATTACCCAGATCAAGTGATTTGATAGCTCCTGAAGTAGCCTCAAGGTATATAATAGGGATTGTACTTTCTTGTTCCAAAATATACTAGAACGAAAATAAATCATTACATTTCTTAAGTTTCATCCTTGGATGGTGCTAAGAACTTGATGCTTGAAGACTTCAATTGCTAAATAGACATAATTTCTACATAAATCCAACCAAATCTAGCTTGATACCTAGAAAACCAAGTGTAAATGGTTCATAGAACATGTGAAATCAGAGTGGCACAGTAGAAACGTGGTCTTGAAGCTTGCCATGAGGTGAGGCTATCAAGGTTGGGGAAGTAGTTCCGAGTGTTCAAAGAAAGGGCTTTGAACGAAAGTCAATGGTTGAAGATTTTTACGCTTATGCATGAACCATATTACAGTGGCCGGATGACTTGCTAAGTGAGATTGGTAAGTCGGGGAAACAAATACCCTAGTTGAAAGTGCTAACTTCAAAAAGGGTGGCCAATGGGGCCAAGCATAGAGGAGTCCATGCATAATCACGAGAGGGCTTGGTAGTGCGAAGGAACTAAGTTCCTAAACTATGATCTGTAGCGCATTTTAAGTATAAGTTGGTGCACTGGCGTGGGGAGTCACGCCAAGCATCCTGTGCGATGCCGTCCGTAGATGCATATGCGGAGGTTGGGTTCGAATCCCGACCCTCTAGTGCTTGAGTTTGAGTCCTAACTCACTAGGGCGAGGTGACGGTTTGGAATATGAGGACACTCATTTTTCAGTGGTCATGGACTCTTAGTAAGGAGACTAGCTTGGGCACACCGCCAAGTGGGGGATGCCCCGAAGTCGTGATACATAGTTAGATTGCTTAGTGTGAAAGCTTGGCATATCTAATTTGAAAACTTTGGTGCAAGTGGCACCAAAGACGTGGTGAATAAGTGAATGGTGAATTTAGCCACAAGATCACCAAGTGATCTCATTTTGGCACCTTAACAGGTTTGCCAATAGGTACTAAGTCTTCCAGACCTTTAAGTTGTTCACCATGCCCCCGGGGGCATCCCCCACACTTGGCGGTGCACCCAAGCTAGCCCTTCCAGCTAAGGGTCCTTGTTTGGGTAAGGAATAAGGTTCCTAGTTCAAAGTGTTAATTTGAACGATTGATAATGGTGTGGCTTGGTCAAGGTGACCAAATGAGAAGAACACTTAAGGGAAATGAGCTATGCCAATGCAATAGCATAGTAAGTCCAAGGAAAGTAGTCTCTATAAGGGATCCATATGAGGGTCTCAAAGTTAAGTCGTAGATAGAGCCTATAACAGAAAATGTTAAAGAGACGTGCTAGAGGTGAACACCCTTTAGACTTGGCAAAACAAAGTGTTTGTTATGGAACCAAAAGGATACCTCAAGAATGGAAGTAACGATCCTATGTTGCTAGGTGTAACAATCAAGGATAGGAGCAAAAGACTAATGGCTAAGGAAAGATAGCTTGGTGTTTTGGCTGATCGAGAGAGAATGCAGTTTCATCGAAAGTGGTAGGAATCCAGCAATGCGACATTGGCCAATGCGCCTTGGCTTAGAACCGATATCAGCAAGAAATATGGCTGTGCATTGTTGTGAGGTTAAGCATCGATCGGTCTTTAACCGGTTTAGCGTGATACGTCTGGAAAAGAGCCCCTTGAGTCCGCCATTGTATGCTCAACAAAGAAGAGATGGTTAACGAACAAAGGCTAAACTCTTTTTTTTTAATCTTCCCTTTGCTTAATAAGAATACGTATATGTATACTGTCGTTTTAAACATCGTATGTACATAATCATAACGGCGGCGGCGGCGGCGGCGGTGGTGCCTTCGGGTAATACAGTAGCTTCTCCAGCCGCAGCACTACGCCGCAGTGGTAAGGCAGCACTGGATGCCAGTGGAGATACATGGGACTGATGGTCAGCCACGAGAGGCCATAAAATTCCGCTTCAAGTTGCTCTAGAACGTAGCGGATTTGCAGCTTGATGCCGCTGCTGCTCCCTGGCTTCCCTGTGCCCACACTGCTGCTACTACCGGCGTTGTCACACAAGCCATTCCCACCCAGACGCATCCCTTGCATCTCCTGTCTCGAGCCTTGGAGGAGCCGAAGTGTGCTACGAGACCGTTCTGGAGCGTCCTCGGCCATTCCTCCTCCATGGAAACATGAACAACCTCGGCTCGTAGAGCTGTGGTCGGGCCGGAGATGACGTAGCCGGATGCAACGGGAGAGATGGAGCCTCTGCTCTGTATCCACTGTCCAAATGCCGTGGCGTTGGCTACGGACCATGTCGAAGCCGCTGGAATAAAGTATCAGTCAGCGAATACTTAAATACGAAAAAAACTTCTAGCTTACCAGTTGATTCGGTCAGGCTCCGTCCCCAAGGTTACACCGGCCAGCATCCCAGCATGAAAGTTGATCTCTGGCTTTGGGAGTAAACCACGCAAAACAAAAGAGGCCGAATCACCACGGGCCATGCTCTGGATTCGTCCAGCCAGTGAGGTTGTGTCTTGCTGGGAACTTGTAAAACTCGCGACAATCTGGAGAGAGGGCTTTGGATTCACCGTCAGAGGCGATAACTTCATCCTATGTACGTTCCAAACAGTAAACGTTTTCAAGCATTTAAAAAGCTCGTTCTCTCGTGGGCTGGCAGGACATATTTCAGATCACATGTACAAGCCAAAGCAATGCCAACGATTGCTATTTTGTTGTAGCCATGGTTTATGGACAGTGCCAAGTACGACATTGGTCCCATTACACCTACTGTGTTTGGAGGAAATGGCTCACTGTGTTGACATTTTCAGTGAAGGTGCATTGGATTTGATGGATTTGATAGATATTCATAAACCAACTATTCCAGCTTGCAGGGATTAGGAACTCTCTAACTGCTTCTAGCTTGTTCAGCTCTCCTGAGATTTGGCAGATATTAGTCACCTACAAGGCAGCATTCCTCTCAGCTTTCCGAGCATACTTCTGTTAAACTCCAACAAACTGGGAGGCCATCTTCTCGGGTGAGCCTTCCAAAAATTTCAGCTCCAATGCGACCAACAACAGGTTTGAAGGCAGTGTTCCATCAAGGAACTTTAGCAGCAACCAAACAAGTTGTCTGGGAAGCTACCAACTCAATGTGAACCACTGTACCAACACCAATATGAGAATTGAAGAAACTCTTTGCGTCGAGTCCTTGTTATTGATCATGATTGGGTTCAATGGTTGACTCTTCCCCATGGCCTGGTTCAATTAAAGTTTGCATTGTTAGTGCAAAATGGTCCTGGGATCCAAACTTTCAGCCAGCTGGAGGGATGGATGCTGTTGGAAAATGGCTGGACAGGCAGGACCTCCTACACCGGTGCCAGGTGCTCTACCAGTGAGCTACCTGCCTTGGTTGTGTGCATGTTCAGCTTAGTTCTAACAGATGCTGCCATTTACTCTATTTTATGAGCTCTCAACACAGGAGTAATCCAGCTTTCCCTACCTAAGAGCAAAAAATCGATCGGGGTAGCACCCCTGGTACAAGGGTTGCTAGTGGCATATATGTTTTCAATACAGACAATATATGTGACAACAGAAAATGAATATAAAAAATCAAAATGGTCGAGACGAGCATTTTTCCAAAATAAATTGCCACCGTATGCAACTTGTTACCCTGCACCCTTGCAACCGTGCCTGATCGTTTTTCAGGCCTAGGCTCTCCAGCTTCGGTCCGCTCATTCTATCAAGGGCTGCAATCTCTACGTTTGCAACACTGGAGCTGATATTTGTTTTTGTGTTGAGACTGGGCATTGTTCCCGCATTTTACCGGTGAATCTTCGCAAAGCAAGCCACTATCTAATGCCAATTTGGCATTAGATGTCCTTTGGCATTGCCAAAGGACATTCAGCTCGCCCGTCACATCCGTGGTGAGAGGGCTTATCTTACTGCATTAAGATATCCATTGTGTCAAGGACACACGTTTTGAACATTTCTAAAGCACCAATGCTGGACTTCAAAAGCCCATCAGATCTGCAATAGAGAAGTATGGCTGGAAGCGGCAATCTCCCCGTGCTCGTTCTTCTTCTGTTGGCCTCGTTATCCTGTGAGAGAGATCTCCACTTGTATGTTCGATTCTAACTCGGACTCCTGTTCTTGCAGCTGCTCAAGGTGGCGTCGTCGAGGTTTGCTATGGTGACCTCACCTATACCGATTGCAGCAACTGCTGTAGTCTGAAGAAAGGTTGTGTCTACCTGCAACCTGGTTCAGGACAAGTCACTTGCATTGGCGGTGATTCAAGGGCTTGTACCCGGGAGTGCCAAGGTCCGAAGTTGGCCGTATGCCCATTGCCTTCATCAGGATTCCCAACATCAGGCATCAAGGTGCTCAAGGGAAAACTCCCACCCCGACAACCTGGATGCGGTTACTACAACATCGTTAACGGTGACCCCATCCCGCGGCTGAAGCAGCAGGGCACAGATCAAGGTAACCGCCTTGTTCATTATGTTCAGGAAGCTCAGCCCTCTCCGATAGAGCTCATGGCAGGAAGGAAGTGTAAGCTTGATTCGATTGTGGAGGTCTGCAATGCCGAGGTCTCCAAAGATAACTGTGGTTGCTGCTTCGGGAAATCCGGTTGCATCTACTTGGAGAATCCATCCGCAAACAGCACCTGCCTGCCTACTGAAGACCCCCTGGGGGTTTGCCCCCTCGTTTGCGTGCCCACAGTGTCCATTTGTACCAAGTCTGTAACTTTTCAGGGCACCACCCTGCAGTCTTGCAGGAATGCACGCCGCAGCTGCGAGGACATGAAAGAGGGCTGCAGTCTCTACGATCGCAACACTGGAGCTAATCTCTGCGCTGCAGGGGGTATCGCACTGCCTGTCTAGTCTAGTTGCTGAACTAGTTATGGGCATTACTATTATGAATGAATAAGAAATGTCCCTCCTTGGAGGGGCCGGTGCCAATGTCCGAAGTTACTCGCCATGCAATTTGTGATGGAGTGTAGGAGAAATATTGTATCTTCCTCTGGATCGATAGGAAAGTAGAGCAGGTCCTTGAAGAAGCCGATTCTTTGAGGCTTGGGCTGGAAAAGTATCTTGGTCGCCAGCATCGACGTCAAATAGAGGCGCAAGAACGAGCAGATCTTTTGTGAATTTAGAAGTACAATGGGAACACAACATGAATCAGAATAAAGTAAGAAAGCAAGAAAGAAATTCTGGCTTAGACTCCAATTATAATTTAACAAAGATTAAGCAAAAAGAAGGTATGTCTGACACTGGCTGTGGACAATACAAGGAGATTGAAGTGATTGGATTCTGAAATTGTCCCCCATGTCAACGTTAAGTTAACAGTGGTACTATGGAGGAGAAATGTTGAAGAGGTATGGGAAGAAACCATGCGGACAGTAATATTCAGGAGTCTGCTTGCTAGTGATTTTTGCCGGGTTTGTGGACGATTTCGAAGTTGTATTCTTGTAGTAAAAGGAACTATCTTGATATTTGACCAGATAATCGGCTTGTTGATGGCTGGAGCTTGAATCCATTGTCCTTGAGCCAGGTGGTTGTGTCATTGCTGGGAAGCCTAGGAATATGGTGTGTGACGTATCTGAGGCGGCAGGGTGGATGAGCTGGCATCTTTCTCTTCATTTTCTATGATCGAAGTGCTCGCCCCGTTAGGGTTCTTGAGACCCGTAACTGTTGGTTGGCTGATTGTGTGGCGCTTGATTGCTGGTGATGAACAGTAGAGATTTGTTGACCGAATTGATCTGGTTTGACTTGGCTTGATTGAAGATCAATGGTGGATATTGCTGATGAAGTTAACTCAAGTTCAACTGTTGACATCTGCTGAGGTGGCATTGATCCAACGGTAGTTTGACTCTTACAGATTTTTGCTGGGAGTTGGTGGATGAGTTCGTGTTGAGTCGAGTTGAGTTGTGTCTAACTGAGTTGAGTTAAAGTTTGTCTGCTGGTGATTGTCAATTGTTGGTTTCAGGGTGTTTGTTGGTTCTGGTCAGAAATTTGCTGAGGTGCTGATGCTGGACATGTCGACGTGATATGGTCAAAGCTTGTTGAGGTTGACGATCTCAGTGAAGTCTTCGGCAAGCTGACTTTGGCAGTGCCGTTGGGGTAGAGTGCAATGATTTTGAAAGGTCCTTGCCAGTTGGTGTGGAGTTTTCGGCTGAGTTTGCCGATGGGTCCCTGGTACCAGAGAACATGATTGTTGACGTTGTATTTCGGAATGTTGTGCCAGGATGCTTGTTGATCGTGCCGAGCTTTTCGCTGTTTTTGGATGGTGTGAAGTGTCCAGAGGGCGTTGAGTTGAAGCTTGTCAAGACATTTGAGTTGCTGAAGCCTTTCTTGAGATTATACTTGACGGTGACTCGCATGCTCGGGACGATGAATTCAATTGCAGTGATGGCTTCTGTTCCAAAGGCAAGTTTGAATGGCGTCATGTCGGTGGTGACTTTATATGCAGTTCGATAAGCCCAAAGTACGTCAAGAAGTTTTTTGTCCCAGTCTTTGCCAGAATCATTGATGACTTTTTTGAGGATGGTCTTCAATGTTTTGTTTGTTGCTTCTACTTGACCATTGCCTTGAGGATAGTATGGTGTCGACATTTTGTGTTGGATTTTGAACTCAGTGGTGAGATGTTCAATTGTTTCGTTGATGAAGTGGGTGCCTCTGTCGGTGAATGAGTTCGAGTGGTGTTCCAAAACAAGTGATGATATTTTCGTAGATGAAAGTTGGAATCTATGGCTCTGATGCAGCCTTGGGTTCAAGGTCAAAATCCCATGAGCCTGGGTTTTTGGTTGATACAAATGTATGCTTGAATTTGGGCATATGCTGTAAAGAGGATTGTTCTTGATATTAGATCTGGAAAGGGCATCAATAGAACAATCCTTCCACCTCATCAATATGACCATGCCTTAAGAATGGTTATTGAGCTAAAAAGATGAAAAAGAAAAGAAAAGTGAGTTACCTCTTGAGCAGCTTCCATACTTAACTGATGCAAATCTACATCAGTTCCAAGGGGAGTATAGTCACAAGGCTAAAACTTAAAGGAATTGACAAAAGGGCACCACCAAGAGTGGAGCCTACGGCTTAATTTGACTCAACATGGGAAAACTTACCAAGTCTAGACATAGTAAGTCTAACTGAAATGTGGTTTTTTTCAAGTGTATGATGCTAGGAGCCAAATCATTCGAGCTACTGGTGAGGATCAAAAGAAAGCTGGCGAGGACTTCAAGTGGGCTCTCATGAAAGTTGATGAAGAGCTCGGCACCATCGCTCCAGGTTGTCAGGAATCCCCCAATTCTTGCCACATTCCTGACTCTCGCCGAATTCCTGACCTGTAGACCACATCCTTGACTCTTGAGACACTTCCCTATTCCTGATTCTCGATTTCCCATACAATTCCTGAGTCTCGAGCCACATTCCTGATGATGATGTGGTGCCTCCTTGACCTCAACTATATTTAGGCCGTCCTCAATCCAAGAGTGGTGGAGCTTCATCAACTTATAGTATATATAGGTTAGCCTTGTTCCGTTTCTCCACAATCTGAATTAACGCCAGTCTAAGGCCTTTTCTTTGTTTTCACTAGTTTTTCTCTTTGTCTTTTGCATTTTCTAGTCTTGATCTTGTTGGGGGTCTTGATAGTTTGATTCAGATTGTGTTTTTTCGGTTTTTGTTTTATCTTGTTTTGATTGTTTGACTGCCTTTGCCTTTTTTCCTCCTTTTTCTTTCTTCTTTGCCAATGGAGTCTCCAAGCCATCCTGATTTCTTTGCCAAAGTCCTTGCGAAAATCCAATTTGAAAATACTGAGCTGAAGGCGACCCTTCTTCGCATGCAGCAGGAGCTTGCTTCACTTTCGGCTCAAGGATCCAGCAAAGTTCCTGAACCGAAGGTGAGTTTCCCGGCGAAATTTTCAAGCAAGCGTTCGGAGTTTTGTGGATTCCTGAACCAGATGGAGCTGATCTTTGCACTTCAACATCGGCAGTACCCCACTCTCGAGTCTCAAATTGGCACAATTGGGACGTTGCTCGAAAGTGCAGCTTTGTCATGGTTTTCTCCTCTCCTGAAGAAGAGCATGAAAGGGGTCGTGGTTCTGGAGCTGATAGATCTTCAATTGTTCAAAGAGAAGCTCGAAGCATGTTTTGGCGAGATGGATCGGGTTCGGGCTGCCACCACAAAGATGAGACGTCTCTCTCAGGGGTCTCATCTTACCTCAATCTATGCTGCAGAGTTCCAACTCCTTGCCTTGGACACTCAGTGGGATGAGCGGGCCCTGATTGATCAATTTCGTTTCGGCCTCAATAACGGTGTCAAGGATTTGCTGCTTACCATGGAGGATCCCATGGACCTGTCGGATGCTATCAACAAAGCTATTCGATGCGACAATCGTCTCTTTGAATGTCATCAGGAAAGTCGCTGCGCTGCCGTTTTCCCGTCCCAGACTCAGGAATTCTAGCTTGAGTCTTTGGGGCATACTCCTGAACCTACTGCTCTAGTCCCGATGGATATTTTTGGTACTCCTCGACTCATTAGAGGGAAGTTGAGTCTTGTTGAGAAGCAACGTCGAATATCTCATAATCTTTGCCTCTACTGTGCTGATCTTAATCACAAAGCAGTTGTGTGTCCCAAGAAGCCTCCCCGATTGCTCGAGTTCACTCTGCCTCAAAGTCCACCTCTGTTGCAGTTGGGAAAAGACCTTGTCCAAATAGAGTAGGAGCTGTCTGTTTGGACTCCCTGAATAAAAATCACTTTTCTTCTTTATCAAGCTCCTCACCACCTTTCATCAAAGCCACCACCAATTCTTGCAACTTCCGCATCCCATGTCTCCTTTCTTTCACCAGACAATCAAGACTCAAGGCTCTAGCGCTATTGGACTCGGGTGCAACTTTCTGCTTCATGGACACGGACTTTGCTGCCCGACATCACGTTCCTATTTCTCCTACTATACAGGATCTGAGGGTTGAAGGCATCGGCGGGCATTTTGTGTCTCCATCTTCTGGACTTAGGGAAACGTTGCCTGTTTGAGTACACATCGGGTCCACCATCACCGATATCGCCTTCAACATCATCAACAACAAGTCCTCCTCTGTGGTGCTTGGCCTCCCTTGGTTCCAACTACATCAACCTCAGATCTGTTGGAAGGAATTATAGCTCGTCTCTCCCACATCACCATCTCCCACGGCTTCCCCTACTGTTCATCGAGTCTGAATCAGGAAAAGTTCCCTAAACTCAAATCGGGGTTCTGTTCCTGACTCTACGAAGTTTTCACCCTCTTCTTTCTCCTCTCTTCCATCTTACACTAGACAGTATCCTCATCTCATCATTCCATTTAGTCGTACGCCTCCTCCTATCTCCACAATCACTATGAAAGAACTTCTTCATGAAGAACCTATTTTCTTTTTTGCTTTGCATGTTTTTCCTGTTAGTCTTCCTGAGAAGTATCATGATTTTGGGGATGTGTTTGACAAGAAAAAAGCTAGTGTACTACCTGTTCATCGGCCTTATGACTGTCCCATTGATTTACAGGAAGGAGGGTCACTTCTGTGGGGGCCTATCTATGGGTTATCCCCGTCCGAGCTTAAGGCCCTCAAAGAATATGTGGATGAGAACCTTGCCTCGGGGTACATTCTGCATTCGCGGTCCCCGGCTGGAGCGCCTATCTTCTTTGTCAAGAAGAAGGATGGGAGTTTGCAGCTAGTCATCGACTACCGAGGTTTGAACAAGGTGACTGTTCGGAACTGTTATCTGCTGCCCCTGATCTCGGACTTGTTGGAATGCCTCAGCAGTGCTTGTTTCTTCACCAAGATCGACCTCCGTGGAGCATACAACCTGATCCAGATCTGGCCTGGTGATGAATGGAAGACTGCGTTCCGAACCCGCTATGGCCACTTCGAGTACACTGTCATGCCATTTGGCTTGACAAATGCACCAGCAGTTTTCCAACACATGGCGAACGATGTCTTTTGGGAGTTTCTTGATCAGATAATAATCGTCTACCTCGATGACATCCTCATCTACTCAAAAACTCAGGAGGAGCATGACAAGCATGTGCGCAAGGTGCTGGCGAAGCTGCGGGAACACAGCCTATACGCGAAGCTTGAGAAATGTTCCTTCGATCAGGAGTCTGTGGAGTTCCTTGGGTACATTGTCACTCCTAAGGGTATCACGATGGATCCTGCCAAAGTCAAGACTATTCTCGAATGGGAGCCTCCACAATCAATGTCGGACGTTCAGGTTTTCCTTGGCTTCGCTAACTTCTACTACAAATTCATTGATCACTACTCTGACATTGTCCTTCCTCTCACGCATCTCACTCGCAAGGATGTTCCCTTCTCTTGGTCTGCTGCTGCCCAGCAGGCCTTCAACACACTCAAGGCAGCCTTCAGTTCTGCTCCCGTCTTGATCCATGCTGATCCCTCACAACCTTTCTTCATCGAGGCTGACGCCTCCGACTTTGCCATCGGTGCTGTGTTGTCTCAACTTGGAGCAGATCACGAATTTCATCCGATTGCCTTCCATTCTTGGAAATTCCAGCCCGTGGAGATCAATTACGAAATCCACGACAAGGAGCTCCTTGCCATCATGGATTCCTTTAGAGAGTGGCGTCGTTTCTTGGAGGGGGCGAGCCATCAAACAACAGTTTGGATGGATCACAAAAATCTCGAGTACTTTACCACTTCCCGAGTTTTGAGCTGTCATTAAGCAAGGTGGGACAATTCTTGATTCGGTTTGACTTTGTTATCAAGTACAGACCTAGAAAGCTTCAAGGCCTTCCTGATGCTCTTTCAAGGCGCTCCTATCTCAGTCTCAGGCCTAGTAATCCTACCTTTGATCAACAGGATCAAGTTATCCTTGGTCCTGATCGGCTTCAAGTTATGGCAATTTCCCTGGCCCCTTAGGACTCCTCCTTGATAGATGCGATCAGAAATGATCTTCAATCCGATGACCTTGCCAATGACATTTTCCCCCATCTTCAGGCTGGACACCCAGTGACTCCCGATTGCCAGCGATTTGACGAGTTCGAGTTCTTAGATGGCTTGTTGTACCATGGGGAGCAGCTGTATGTTCCTCAAGGTGATGCTCAAAGGTTGGTCCTGATGGCATACCACAATAGCCTGACTGTTGGTCACTTCGGCATTGCAAAAACCTATGAGCTGGTTGCACTGGACTTTTGGTGGCCTCACATGGACGACTACATTAAAGTTTTGTTACCTCCTGTGACACTTGCGCCCAAAATAAGGTACCTCGCCACCTTCCTTCAGGTTTGCTTTGTTCCCTCCTGGTCCCTTCAGGTCCTTGGGAATCCATCTCCATGGATTTCTTGAGTGATCTTCCGAGTTCTGGAGGCTTCAATAGCATTTTAGTTGTGGTGGATCGCTTCACAAAAATGATGCACTTCCTGCCATGTACCAAGGAGTTTTCAGGCGAGGACATGGCAAAACTGGTATTCAGGGAAATTTTCTGACTTCATGGGATTCCTGCAGATGTGGTTTCGGATCAGGAACCTCAGTTCATCTCTCATTTCTGGCAACGGTTTTTGTAGCTGCTTGGAGTGAAGGCCAACCTCTCTTCGGGGTATCATCCTCAAACTGATGGACAGTCCGAGCGAATGATTCAAACGTTGGAACAATTCCTGAGGTGCTTCATCAATTATCATCAGAATGACTCGTTCAATATCCTTCCCTTTGCTGAGTTCTCCTATAACAACTCTGTTCACTCCTCTCTTCGAGTTTCCCCCTTCTTTGCGAACTCTGGCCAAAATCCTTGATTCAATCTCTCACTTCCTTCTCCATCCGAATCCTCTCGTTCAAATCCCCGCTCTGAGGCATTTGTCTCCAACCTCCAGGAAATCCACAACTCCATCTCCTTCCACCTCTATCGTGCTCAGGAATCTCACAAAACATTTGCCAATGTCCATCGTCAGGATTGTCCCCTTTACAATATCGGGGAAAAAGTCTGGCTCCTCAGGCAAAATATCTCCACCACCAAGCCATGTCCCAAACTCGATTTCAAATGCCACGGTCCTTTCCTTATCACTGCTATCATTAATCCTGTCACTTATCACCTTGCACTTCCCTCCTTATATCAAATTCACCCTGTTTTTCACTCCTCTCTCCTTGAGCCTTATATTCCCAATTCTATTCCAAATCGGTTCATTCCTCCGTCTCCACCAGTGCAGCTCGAGAATGGGTCTGAGAACGAGGTTCAGGACATCCTTAATTCCAAGATCTCACGGTCTAAACTCTACTATCTGGTCGATTGGAAGGGTTATGAACCTGAAAAACACACTTGGGAACCTGCAAACAACCTGATTCATTCTCCTGACCTTGTTCAGGACTTCTACCACCGCTATCCTTCTCGTCTCAGTCCTCATTCTTTTTCTCCATCTCCCATCCCTCGCCACCCATCTCATCCTCCTCTTCGTTCTCATTCACATCCTCATTCCACTCGTTCTTGAGGAAGGGGTGTTGTCAGGAATCCCCCAATTCTTGCCACATTCCTGACTCTCGCTGGATTCCTGACTTATAGATCACATTCCTGACTCTCGAGACACTTCCCTATTCCTGACTCTCGATTTCTAGTATGATTCCTAAGTCTCGAGCCACATTCCTGATGATGATGTGGCACCTTCTCGACCTCAATTATATTTAAGATGTCCTCGATCCAAGAGTGGTGGAGCTTCATCAACCTATAGTATATATAGGTGAGCCTTGTTTCATTTTCCCACAATCTGAATCAATGCCAATCTAAGGCCTTTTTTTCATTTTCACTAGCTTTTCTCTTTGTCTTTTGCATTTTCCAGTCTTGATCTTGTTGGGGGTCTTGACATAGGCAAGTCTTCGGTGGTGACGCCATGAACTTTGTGGATGTTGCACTGGCTCTATTCATCTGCTGGTTCAAAGGGTACCAGAAGGTGGGAGGATTCGAGCTTCTAGGCCGGGAAGAGTGGCCTAATCTCTACAAGTGGATTGACGCTGTGAATTCCATGGATGCGATCAAGAAATCCACTCCAAGCGCAGACAAGGTTTGTGAATTTGTCAAGTACTACAGTTTGAAAACTCCCAGAAGGACACTCCAATCCTCACAAGTCTCCATATCCAGACCATTATACCACTGCAAAGCTGTCCCTTGCAGATCTTGCTTGTATTCCTCCAACTCCTTCTCCTACAGTTATTGTTGGTGAACCAGAGTTTGAGGTTGGTGCTATACTTGATTCATATCTTATTTTCTATATTATATTTTGATTAACCTTGAGAGACACATTTGCAAGCAAGTCAGCAGTGAGCCTCATCTTCATACCTCAAATAAACTTATAAGCACTAAAAGTGTAGAGTAGAGTGTTATATATTAGAGTTGGATAACATAATATCATAAGAAAATTAATTAAGAAACCATGAAGCTCATCAATGGACGCTTCCAGGACTTCGTAGGGCAGCCAAATGCAAAGGATGGGACCTGAGAAGAGCTAAGTAAACATCCTTCTTTAGCTGTTAAGATTTGCAGGCCAGCCCTGACAGACCGTCATAGCGCTCTTCTCTTATGGAGATGTCAGCGTGCAGTCCACCAGAGCGGCCCTATTTTGATTACAAGGGGATCCATACGGCTAAGAGAGCGGTCACCCCTCAAGCAAAGCCTCCTCTTTAGCAAATCCTTTGGTCCCCTAAGTTAATCCTACAGTTAATACCGATTATATACAAAATCATGGCCTAATCATGAGATGCCCAAGAACTTGGCTGCGGTGGCAGTGCGAGACCTCCTTCCTTTGCTGGCTAGTAAAGGTGTAGAGATCCAAGAATCATGTGGAGTTCCTTGATGTCAGCAGCTGGCCGCTGGCAATTCTGTAAGTTGGAATAACAGTGAAGGCCACAACAACATCATCGAGTAGCTGGTATTTCCATTTCCCCATTGTCCTCCTGGGACCACCATGTGAAGCAAAAGTACAAGATAGACCCCTCACATAACCCAAATGGTGTCGGTGAGGGGCAGTCGAGAGTGCACTCTCTAGGAACTCTAGCAAAACTCACATGTGAAACTCACTCAAGCACGATGATCTGGTGCTGCTTGTGGACCACTTGCCTTGCCTCCCGGGTGACTCCACTGTGAAACTAAAGCCACCCACTATAGGAGTCACCTGGGAGGTGAGTGATCCATGAGTGGCACCAGATCCTCGTGCTCGAGTGAGTTTCGCATGAGAGTTTCGCTAGAGTTTCACTAGAGAGTGCGCTCTTGACTTCCCCTCACCGACACTGTTTGGGTTAAGTGAGGGGTCTATGATGTACTTTGCTTCAAGAGGTGGTCCCTAGGGGACGATGGGGAATAAAATATCCAAGTTACTCGACCTGGGGACCTCTGTGGCAGCACATCCCTGCCACTAGTTCCAAAAATGCACCCATCATCCTTTCCATGTCCATCCACTGTGCAAACTTTGCTGTGCTGAGACATTGTCCCGGGCTGTGATGGACGAGTTGGTTTGCTCGCGGAGGGGATCCCACATGGTTCTCGCTCCATGGCTAGTTCTTGAGGAGGTACTCAGAGGGTCACTAGTCTTGTGTTGTCACCATGGCGACCTAGTGGCTAGTATATCATTGAAGGGGGCCAGTGCACTTGTCTTAAAATCTTCACTAGTGCACTGCCAAGTGCTTTGATTTACACTGGTTAGGAAAGCAGTTTTCACATCAAGTTGATGGAGCTCCAGGTCGAGCTCAGCTGCAAGGCAAATCAAAACACAAATTGTCATCAGCTTTACAACAGGGCTATAAGTTTCAGAGTAATCAACTCTTGGGATCTGAGAGAAACCACATTTTTTTTCTTTTCTCTTTGCCTTTTTTCTCTTTGAAGGACTAATAAAGATGGATCCCTACCCAGCCCAGTACTATTCCAACACCACCTCATCACTCTCCTCCCAATCCCCTCACTTTGCCACTTTCACTCCATCTCAAAGGATTGGCACACAGTAATCCTCCAGCATCTGCCACTGGGGCAGCAGTGGTACATGGTACGTTAGAGGCATTACTTGAATACACAACGATTTGAAGAGAAGATCCTAGAAAACAAAAAAATAATTGACACAATAATACAATTAATATCTGAATTCCTTTAAACATTCTCTTACCTGCATTTTCCGTTTTAACTCATATATTCATTTTTCTTTTTCACCAATAGTTTCATCTCTCTCAATGATATCTTTTTTTAACCCACTGTAAAAGGGCATGAGCCAGACTGTTGTGGCTGCTGGTCTTGACCTAAAGATCCTACCATGGCTAACAGTTTTTTCAGCAGAATGATACTTTAGCATGACTAAACACTTACTTTCCCAGTCAAGAAATAAACAGGAATCATCTATTACCAAGAAGCTCAAATTCTCAAGGCATACCTTGAATTCAAAACACTAATCAAAGTTGATCTCAACCAAATCATCCCGAAGAACACATAGTCCAATGAATGGGTCTATTCCAAATGTGTACCCACTTCCTCACACTTCACATGAAGCTAACAACGAGAATGGCTATCTGACTTGTATGAAGATTGGTGAGTACTACAATCAATTAGAGATGATGGCAGCCAGGGTGGAGGAAGGAGGAAGGTGGCAGCAACGCTGACCTTACTTCCAACAGGTCTACCAGGATTGATCTAACCCACCAAGGCAGATTAGATGTGGACGTCATGGTATTGACAAGCCACTGAAGTTCATGCCGGAGAGCTTCTTGGGAAAGTCCTTGGATGGGACTATGCATTTGGGTGCTGTCTGGGACTCCAGACGGTGCAGTTCCTCATGTCCAGCTTGATTCACTGGAGAGGTGTTTCCTGTGAAAGAGCATGATAGTGCTGGGACTGTTATCTGGTCCGGTTTAGTGTTAAAGTTTAACATTCTTTTGATACAAGGTAAGAAGTCTTCTCCTTTTTTTTTTTCCACTTGATCAAACACAGACTTTCTCTTTTGTTCTAATATAACATTATCATGAGACGATATCACACTTTGGCAAGGCGCCAAATTGGCCTCTTCAAATCATCAGATTCGTTCCGTAACTAGATCAATTAAGTGTAACTTCATGGCTATAGGTTTGCAATAGTGTGTATTGGCCATAGTTCTGGCCACAGCCCTAGCTATGGCACTATGGCCTTGGCCATAGCACCACTGGCCCTTGGATGGCATTGGTCATAGCTGCTGGCCACTAGATAGCATTGGTCATGGCTGCTGGCTGTTGGATGGCATTGGCTATGGCTATTGTGACGCTGTGAGATTCATTGTGGCTGTTTGACTGTGGCCGCTTAGTCATGGCTTGCCATTTTTCTTAGACATAATTATAAGTGGTAAAAGCCATTGTGCATTCTGGATTGGATAGAATATTGACAATAGTCCTTGAGTTATTTTGAGCTTTTGCCAATGTTAGGTTGAATGGTTTGTGCATTATTAAATTAAATAATAAGTTGTAATTATTTTCAGGGCTCAGCTTGACTGGAACAAAATTGGGATGTGGAGAAGGAGGGTGTGGAGCATGCATAGTGATGATTTCTTCATCACAACTGGAGAAGATAAAATCAAGTAAGCTTGTCTCTGTAGAGATGAGAAAGCTAGAAGTAAACTATTTTTTCTCTTATGTTCTCCCTTGTAGCCATCATGCGATTAACACTTGCTTCCTATCATTTTTGGGATGATGCATGTTGTTTGCGGGAGTTTCCTACATATTTGTAGGGCACAACTTTGCAATGGTACAATGGTCTAGACACAAAGACTCATGAGGATTGGAGCAATTCTTCTGGGAAACAAGGAGTCACGGGAGTAGAGGAGGGCCCTCTAGTGACTAACTAACCATCACCCAACATAGGCAAAACTCCTACCACCCCTTACAGCAGTCTCAAGGCATAAAAGATCAAACCTACATAGCTCTCGCCAATGATGTAGAGGTTGGAACTTTTAAACTCTGGAAACTTTTTGAACCATCCCAACAAGAATAGGAGCATATCTTGAGCTGTAAAGCCACAAATTCCCAGAGAGGAAAAAAAAAGGATCAGTGACACTCTAAACAATAAAAAGATTGTTCTGACCAAAACAAGAGCCAGAAAGAAAAATAGAGATGAAGATTAGGGCTCATTGAGGCAGTTCACTTGTGCTTCTTGTTTAGTTAACCAGCCAGCCTTTGAGCTTGGAGCTTGGCAAGACAGAATTTGATTCCCATTTCTTGGCTAGGGTAAAAAAAAAATCAGCTGGCATCTTTATTCCTGCTAAGTGATTTTTTCACTTTTACAGTTTGCATTGTATTCAAGATTTCCTCATAAGGAGATGGAAACATTCCACTTTGACAGGCTTTATAGCTCCAGCGAGCTTGTGACTTGGATCACTTAGTCAAGCCTCAGCTCCTCGCAGCTCCACAGTCTGGAGCACTTGACAGGTGATTTACCATAGGATAACCACGAAGCAGATCCATATGCCAGTCATCTAGCCTAGTATTATTCAAACCCAAGGATTTTTAACTTTAAATATCCTAAAACCCTTAACTAATTGGAAAAGGGGGTATACTCTTATTTATGGGCTCTTTTTGTATATTTAAACCTTTATGGACCATTTGTTAAGTTTTTTTCTTTAGTTATTTACAATCCATCACATTTTTTTATAAGTTCATGTCTTTATAAACAAAAAGTAAAAGTTGTAGCTCTCTTTAGAGCCCCACTCTTTTGACACATTAGCCCTCGGGTTAAGTTCAGCTAAAGCAAATTGAATTTGCCAAATTTCATTTAACATGTAGTGTGATTCTCTTAGCCAACTAACAGAGTCGGACCCAAGACTAGTTTAATACCAATTAAACTCTTGAATTTAGACTTCCCTAGAGGTCACCCAAATATATGAACTAGTCTTGAAGGAATTCTCCAATGGTGCTTTCAAATTAAATTGAGGTTGAGATTAAGGGTTAGAGGCCTTGGGTTTAACCCCGAACCTCAACCTCAAATCAATTTGAAATCACCACTAAAGAGTTTTTTCAAGATTAGTTCCTACACCTTACTATCCCTACTATACTTTTAGAACCCCCTACAACAACCCCACCCTAGAGATGATTACTTTGGGCTTTAGTTTACGATACCTTGGGGAGTTGATTGTTTATAATTTGGTGTTATGGAAAGTTAGAGTGCAAGTTTATAAGATTTAGCGTAACATCTAACATGCCAATCCTCCAGAAATTATGCATATACAACAATTGAAATGATTTGCATAAAGAGATTAGGAAGAACTAACACCACCTACATGTAGGCGACTAAATTTTCCATTCTACTTTAGTCACTTAACCACACCTTTGACCACTTGGAGGAGTCTCATTCACAACCTCCATAAGTCCAATCCAGGACTGGGGACTTGCTAGCCCCAAGAATGGCATCCATGCCACTCAACATTTGCACTTGGTCCAAGTGCTCCACGTGTCCGATCCCATGACCGACACTCAAAGGTACCACCGACATAGCAGCCCGTTACGCTAAGGCCATGCCTAATCACCTTTGCCACACTGGTAGTCCAATACCACTTGCATCACAGTCTTGGCTCTCCAAGACTAGGCAAACCGTCCGTGAGTGGTCATCTCAGATCCACTCCTTAGCATCCTTAGGATGCCCACCGACAAGGGGAATAGCCTTCCCCAATATCCCTTCGTCAGTCCCCACTAAGTCCCTTTCTGCCCCTGGCCGTGTTTGCCAACACTGCCACTGGAGCGAGACCCACAGGCCCGACCACTAAGTCCCACGGTCCTCTGGGACTTCCTCACCACACGACTGTGTCCTTGGTCACTACCCCAGAGGACTGCTCCTCTTCCTTTCCACAGTCTGGGCCTTTGGGACAACATTTCGGAACACCGTGGCCTTACGCGAGCCACCTGGGTACTCTCCTCGCCTTCTGCCCTTGGGTGCTCTAGCCATGGGCTTAGAGCGGGTTCCGTTGAGCCACACCAGGTATCCAAGTAGGTAGTGCCACCCACACTTGGACTGGGAGCATCGGCCAGTCGATCTCCCGGGGGAACTAGAGCCGGCTCTTGAACACTTCACCAAGCTACCTCGCTTGTCAGTCCGTGTTCACTCTAGTCTTGGACTTCCCAGTGGGCAGCTCATCACCCAACACTGGGTCCAGCCTTCCTGGGCCAAACTGGCCTTTCCTGGCCAAACTGGCTCCACTGCAGTCCTCCCCCCTACTATACTTTTGGAGCTCACCAAACCCCCCAGGGTCTGGGAGACGAACGCTTTGGGCTTTCACCCTCTCAGACTCGAACTCGGACTCGGACTCGGACTCGGACTCGGACTCGGACTCGGACTCGGACTCGGACTCGGCCTCGGTCTCGGCCTCGGCCTCGGTCTCGGTCTCGGTCCCGATCTCGGTCTCGGTCTCGGTCTCGGTCCCGGTCTCGGTCTCGGTCTCGACTTTGGACTCCATCTCGGACTCCATCTCGGACTCCATCTCGGACTCCATCTCGGGTCCATCTCGGACTCCATCTCGGACTCCATCTCGGGTCCATCTCGGACTCCATCTCGGACTCCATCTCGGGTCCATCTCGGGTCCATCTCGGGTCCATCTCGGGTCCATCTCGGGTCCATCTCGGGTCCACCTCGGACTCCATCTCGGACTCCATCTCGGGTCCATCTCGGATTCCATCTCGGACTCCATTTCGGGTCCATCTCGGGTCCATCTCGGGTCCACCTCGGACTCCATCTCGGACTCCACTTCGGACTCCAACTCGGGTCCATCTCGGACTCCACTTCGGACTCCAACTCGAGTCCATCTCGGACTCCACTTCGGACTCCAACTCGAGTCCATCTCGGACTCCACTTCGGACTTCAACTCGAGTCCATCTCGGACACTTCCACGTGTCATGTGTTGGTCCTTTTGGGTCCCTTTTTGGAGCCTCGCTTTTTGCTCGCTTCGTGCTCGTTCCTCGAGCGCTTCCTTGGGAGTTCCACTCCCGCTCTTGACTTTTCAAGTCGGAGCTTTTGGTCCAAACGTGTTACGCTCGTTTGGCTCTCGCTTCGGCCACTACCACGTGGCGCCCTTCCGGCTCCACTTTGGGGCCTAGGGATTTTGTGTCTCACAACTCCACCACCCATAGACGAAGTTCGATGTCCTCATCGAACGGTAAACCATTTTGTAAAGTAACACTCGCATGTGTTACCATTTCCATCCTTGGCACCTAGCCAATATTTGTCAATGGTTCGACATTGAAGGCTCACCATGCCTTTTCCATATTCGTCAATGGTTTGACATTGAAGGCTCACCATGCCTTTTGCATATGCCTCAATGGTTTGACACCAAAGGCTCACTTTGCCTTGCTTATCCTCTAAGGAGGGTAGCCTCTCCAACTTAGAGATTGATTGGACCACATGTAGTGGTTCTTGCTAAACCTCTTAGAGACCTTTCTCTAAGTCAATCCCACTACTCCTTCTCGAGTAGTCTCAATTTCCATCTATTGAATGTTTGCACCTTGGAACTTTTACTCTTTTGACTTTTGGAAGTCAATTTCCTAGGTGTCTCCAACACCTTGCATTGCACAGATTGTGCAACTCCACTTCCCTATCCTAGGAAGTTCGTTACTTGAGGGCACCATCATCCTCTCTTCTATTTCGTGCCACCTTGGGCACTAAGTTCCATTTATCACACTTTGTGCTAGGGTTGTCCATTGCCCTATCATTTGGCTACCTTACCGCTCCCTCCCTTGGAGCTTCCACTTTCGCCAAATCGGAGCAATTCGGAATCCATCCTTGGAAACACATTTCCTTTTCCGGAATTTGTTAGCGTCCAACACATTAGTGTTCCTCGCCTAACTTTGTCACTTGGATTCCTTCCAAGGGATTCCACGGCCCTATCTTGGCCACTCATCTTTTGCTCCTATCCGTTGATTGTTGCACCAAGCAACATCGAATCTCTACCTCCCTCCTTGAGGTATTCTTTTGATTCCATAGCAAAGGCTCTGCTTTGCCAAGACTAGGGTGTTCGCCCCTAGTAAGTCTCTTTAGCATCTTCTGCTGTGGGCTCTATCCACGGCCCAACTTTGTGACCCTCCCATGGGTCTCTTTAGAGACTACTTTCCTTGGACACACTATGCCATCGCAATGACATAACTCATTTACCTAAGGTGCTTTTCCCACTTGGTCACCTTGACCAAGCCACACCATCATCAATAGTTCAAATCAACACTTTGAACTAGGAACCTTATTCCTTAACCCAAACAAGGACCTTGTCCTTATTTAGCCACAAGATCACCTAGTGATCTCACCTCGGCACCTTAACAGGCTTGCCAATAGGTACTAGGTCTTCCAGACCTTTAACTTGTTAACTACGACCCCGGGGGCATCCCCCACACTTGGCGGTGCGCCCAAGCCAGCCCTTCCGGCCAAGGGTCCATAGCAACTGAGGTTAGGTGTCCCCATCTCACTCACCACGTCCTTGGTGCCACTTGCACCAAAGCGTTCAAGTTAGATATGCCGAGCTTTCACACTAAGCAATCTAACCGTGCATCACGACTCCGAGGCATCCCTCGCTTGGCGGTGTGCCCAAACCAGTCTCCCCACTGAGAGTCCATGACCACCGAAATATGAGTGTCCTCATATTCCAAACCATCACCACGCCCTAGTGATTTGGGACTCGAACCCAATCACTAGAGGGTCGGGACTCGAACCCAACCTCCGTATATGCATCTACGGACGGCATCACACAAGATGCCTGGCGTGACTCCCCACGCCGGTGCACCAACTTATTTTTAAAGCGCGCTACAGATCACAGCTTAGGAACCTAGTTCCTCCACATTGCCAAGTCCTCTCACTTGACAAGTTTGTGATCATGCATGGACTCCTCCATGCTTGGCCCCATGGCCCACCCTTTTGAAGTTATCACCTTCAACAGGGTATTTGTTCCCCCGACTTGCCAGTCTTGCTTGGCAAGTCCTCCGACCACTGTAACATGGTTCATGCATAAGCGTGAAAGTCCTTGACCATCGACTTTCGTTCAAAGCCCTCTCTTTGAACACTCGGGAACTACTTCCCTAACCTTGATAGCCTTGCCTCATGGCAAGCTTCAAGACCACGCTTCTGCTGCGCCACTCTGATTTCGCGCGTTCCATGAACCATTTACACTTGGCCTTTCTAGGTACTAAGCTACCTAGAATCGTCTTTGGGAACCTTGAAGGAACTCTGTCCCTTAGCTTGCTAAGGCCTCCCTTTTTGCAAGCTTTCCAATTGCCACATAGTCTAACATGGACAATTCCATATTTTAGACTCTCCATGGCATCACGGTTGCTAGCGGCAACACCCTCGAGCCCCCACTTGATTCTCCACTCCCAGCTGGCATAACCAACCTTGGTTATGCCCTTCGATTTCTATGGTTCAGTTCCATCCCAATACTACTTGCCTTTTGGCCCCATATGTTTCTTTTGGTTATTCTCCTCCAGACCAGGAGGATAGCTTTGCACTTTCTATCATGCCTTAGCAAGTATCCTTAGGGATGAACCTACCCAATAGCCCAGGGAGTGGTTCCTCAATCCGGGTATGCTCACCTTATAATCCCACACACTGGGATTACATTGTTGCTTATGGGCCTTTACATGCCCATCACTAGCCTTGCCAAAATTCCATTTTTGGCTTTGTCCAACTCGGGTAGGCAGTCCTCTCCTGTCTCCGCAACCTTGGACATTTGGATAGCACCTTCTATCCATCATTCGCTAGGGACTTAGTCCCTTGGGCTTTATCCATTGCCCTCGCGACATCAAACACCACCTTCTGGTGTTCTAGAGCGTTCGGGTGTCCCAATGATGGCTTTCTTGACAATGAGTATTTCCTTTTATGACATTGACTTACTATATCGCAACATAAGCAATTTATCCCCCGTAAGGGTATATCCGACTTCCCTATGCTAGAAGTCTTGGGTAGCTACCTTCTACCCGTTTAACCAGTTATTTTGCACCTTTTGCTTAGTTGCCTCATAGTTGTCAAGTCCTACAACTCATTGCTTGGTGCTTTCACACCTCCATCATTATCTGGGTCACCACACTTCAACTGCATGCTCTGCAGCTTAGGCTATGCCATTCCCATTTCCATTGGGATTCCTTTGGCAAGGGGTTCTCATGAACCCACCAACATAGCCTCAAGGTACCACACCTTGGCATATTTGGTGTCTCCACACCATCGGCTCCATGAGCCTACCTCTATGACACTTCCCCTTCGTGTTTAAGTCTTTGCCAAGACCAACACCGCTCTTCCTCAGGCCAACCATCCGTTAGCACTGCACCATAGAGGTCACACACAACTTTGTGTCAAAGTTGTTTTCTTCTGGGAACACCTTTCCCATAACTTTAGCATGGCACATTTTGCCATCGATGAGATACCCTCTGTTCTCATCCTTGGATCCTATGATCCCCCCCCCATCCTTTGTGGGGTACAACACACCTCAGTCCAAATGCTTCCATCAGTCCTTTAGGACCATTCCTTGACTCTACTTGAGTCATCCAGCAGTTTTGGACTTGGTTAATCCACAGACCCGTAAGGTCCTACTTGTGAGGCACTAGCTCACTGGAATACACTTCTTGCATTCCTGTCCTACTCAAAAGGACTATTTTCACAAGTGTTACTCCAACACTTGATTTTGTTCTCTGGGGGCAACTTTTGCCCCTTAGGACTACTTGTCCATGCGATGAGAATACCACTCATCTCTAAGTACACCCCCCAACTCCTTGGGTTGTTCCAGCATTTATTAAAGGTAGCCCCGGCTACCATTTCAAGGACTTGAGTCCTCTTCTGTATTTGACCTCCCACGGTCATTACCTCTGGTCTCACATTCATGAGCACCAGCCTCAACCATGTGAGGATAACTTGTGACTCCTTTATTGTTTTTGGAGTCTCTATCTTCCCCGTGATCCCAACTATAGTTGTTTACCCCAACTACATTAGCCCGTTTGCTGAGTCAAACACTCATCTGGATCACCTCCTCAACTCAATGAGGAAAACCTTGCACTGTTCCCAAGATCCCAAAGTCGTTCCATTATTGGCCCTTTTCTATCCACCACCTCGTCTACAAGTTCACACATGAACTGTAATGGAGAGCCATGTCTTCCCGACTTGCTACTCCTCAAGGATAGTCCCACTCCTCGGACCTTCCGATGCCAACACTAGTGGTGATATACTTGAGCACCAATAAAAGTCGGACTAAGGAACAGCTCCGATACCAAATTGTAGGCGACTAAATTTTCCATTCTACTTTAGTCACTTAACCACACCTTTGACCACTTGGAGGAGTCTCATTCACAACCTCCATAAGTCCAATCCAGGACTGGGGACTTGCTAGCCCCAAGAATGGCATCCATGCCACTCAACATTTGCACTTGGTCCAAGTGCTCCACGTGTCCGATCCCATGACCGACACTCAAAGGTACCACCGACATAGCAGCCCGTTACGCTAAGGCCATGCCTAATCACCTTTGCCACACTGGTAGTCCAATACCACTTGCATCACAGTCTTGGCTCTCCAAGACTAGGCAAACCGTCTGTGAGTGGTCATCTCAGATCCACTCCTTAGCATCCTTAGGATGCCCACCGACAAGGGGAATAGCCTTCCCCAATATCCCTTCGT
The DNA here is from genome assembly GCF_000143415.4 of Selaginella moellendorffii. Lineage (NCBI taxonomy): Eukaryota > Viridiplantae > Streptophyta > Lycopodiopsida > Selaginellales > Selaginellaceae > Selaginella > Selaginella moellendorffii. The sequence continues at coordinate 4,266,441 of NW_003314264.1, read as the reverse complement.
CAGTCCCCACTAAGTCCCTTTCTGCCCCTGGCCGTGTTTGCCAACACTGCCACTGGAGCGAGACCCACAGGCCCGACCACTAAGTCCCACGGTCCTCTGGGACTTCCTCACCACACGACTGTGTCCTTGGTCACTACCCCAGAGGACTGCTCCTCTTCCTTTCCACAGTCTGGGCCTTTGGGACAACATTTCGGAACACCGTGGCCTTACGCGAGCCACCTGGGTACTCTCCTCGCCTTCTGCCCTTGGGTGCTCTAGCCATGGGCTTAGAGCGGGTTCCGTTGAGCCACACCAGGTATCCAAGTAGGTAGTGCCACCCACACTTGGACTGGGAGCATCGGCCAGTCGATCTCCCGGGGGAACTAGAGTCGGCTCTTGAACACTTCACCAAGCTACCCCGCTTGTCGGTCCGTGTTCACTCTAGTCTTGGACTTCCCAGTGGGCAGCTCATCACCCAACACTGGGTCCAGCCTTCCTGGGCCAAACTGGCCTTTCCTGGCCAAACTGGCTCCACTGCAGTCCTCCCCCCTACTATACTTTTGGAGCTCACCAAACCCCCCAGGGTCTGGGAGACGAACGCTTTGGGCTTTCACCCTCTCAGACTCGAACTCGGACTCGGACTCGGACTCGGACTCGGACTCGAACTCGGACTCGGCCTCGGTCTCGGCCTCGGCCTCGGTCTCGGTCTCGGTCCCGATCTCGGTCTCGGTCTCGGTCTCGGTCCCGGTCTCGGTCTCGGTCTCGACTTCGGACTCCATCTCGGACTCCATCTCGGACTCCATCTCGGGTCCATCTCGGACTCCATCTCGGACTCCATCTCGGGTCCATCTCGGGTCCATCTCGGGTCCACCTCGGACTCCATGTCGGACTCCACTTCGGACTCCAACTCGGGTCCATCTCGGACTCCACTTCGGACTCCAACTCGAGTCCATCTCGGACTCCACTTCGGACTCCAACTCGAGTCCATCTCGGACTCCACTTCGGACTTCAACTCGAGTCCATCTCGGACACTTCCACGTGTCATGTGTTGGTCCTTTTGGGTCCCTTTTTGGAGCCTCGCTTTTTGCTCGCTTCGTGCTCGTTCCTCGAGCGCTTCGTTGGGAGTTCCACTCCCGCTCTTGACTTTTCAAGTCGGAGCTTTTGGTCCAAACGTGTTATGCTCGTTTGGCTCTCGCTTCGGCCACTACCACGTGGCGCCCTTCCGGCTCCACTTTGGGGCCTAGGGATTTTGTGTCTCACACTACAACACTAATGCCTCCTCCTAATGTTTTTCCAGATCCCAACCCATCCATGAAAGAACATTGACTGTCTTCCATTATTCCGAAAGTAAAGGATGATGTGAGGTCCAAGTGTATGGTTATAATGGCGTATACTAATATTAACATAGTGGGATAGCTGTTGTATTAATTTCAATCTGGATCACTCACTCCTGTATATAAGCTAGGGGTTTTGGGTTAATTGATATGCATATTTGTATTCCATTTCTATATTCCATGCATTCCAAATGCTCTATATAGTTATAATTATGAAAAACTATTTTATTTTTAATAATTAATTATAGAAATACCATCAATTAAACATTTTGGATATTCATTAGAACTTCTCTCTAAGTCTAATGAAATTCAGTGAGAAATATTTATGTACTGTTTCAATCATTCCCAAATCATATCATTTTGCATTATATTCTACTTATCTCAAAATTTGTAAAACCATATCTTGAATATATTGGCCAGAAATTTGATAATTAATAAGAAGTGGATTCCAATGTATAAAATTTCAAAATAATTATTTTCTAATAAAATTTCTTGATAACCAATATTAAATACATCATAAATATAGAATTCATTGTTGTTGGTTGATTAAAATAAATAATATTTATTAGATGCCTAGTTCAAGCTATAATATTTCAATATTTAAAAATAAAAAAATCTCCAATTCATCTGGTATGATATATTTACTAGAACATATAAAATTATGTTTTTAAAATTTAAAACCTAATGATAATAAAATTGTAGATAGAGTAAGTTTAACTTTTCTTGATAAATTGAATTTTAGTAGTTTTATGAGTGCTCAAGATATAGGAATATATATTAATTAGGGTTTAGACCTATTTATATACAAAAATGGATAAGATTCAGTCCCAACAACATATATACTATAATACTATAATTAGTGTATTACCTAAGCATGATAATATATGTATATGTGTTTAAATCTTACACCATCCTCTCCTTTAGAAGATAAAAAGATGATAATGATAAGTTAAATGGAACATTTATAGCTTTTGTTGAGCAATTATAAACTATCAGAAGAACTTGAAGATTTCATAAAAAATTTGACAACAATTATAGAAACAAAATGCAAAACTATGGCACAAACATCAGTTGACTATGAAATCATGATGAGCTAACTATAACTCTGTGTTGCTAAATGATTGAACCAAGTTTGAAGTTATAACTTTAAACCGAAATAAGGAATTTTAAGAGTCACTGGAGTCCAAAAAATACTATAGCAACAAACAATAAATTTTATATCTAAGTTTGCCCACTAGCTAAAATACCATTAACTTGGATTCACAATCTTCATTTTCAATAAACATTGCATATGGGAAGTTAGATTTACTTTTTTTGTCTTTTATATCCCCTTTACCTCCTTTTCAAAGGCAAAAAAGTTGTAAAACATTAGTTTTGTTTTGACTCATTACACTCATCTTCATTCCAATATTCAACCTCACTTTACTATTATATTCATTTAACCTTATTTCATTAAAGTTAAATGTTTCATTCGAATGAATATGATGTTCCTCACTATGTTTGTCTTCACTCTATCATCAAGGGAAAAATCCCATCCATCCCATTTACTCCCTCATTTAAAGAAAAAAAAAGTTTGAAATGTCGAAGCAAAGAAAAAAAAGTGAGAAAAATTGAAAAAGAAACATTGTTAAATATAAAAAAATGATAAAAGATACATTAAAAGTGGAGTTTTGAGCAGTTGTCAAAATAAAAATAAAAAAATAAAAAGAAGGAAATGTACTCAGAACTTAGAGAATAAAGGTCTCATATAATAAAATACTTTAGCCACCTCAATATAAATAAAAGATTCACACTCCTCAATTTCCTCAATACATAATTCCACACTTTAAACAATAAAAATATACACACTCTCAAGGGAACATATAAACTCCTTAAAAACAACCATAAAGAAAAGATTTTTAATGACACTCATAATTAGTGATACGTATTTTATATGAAACTCTAGCAAAAGTGACTTATCCTTTGGAACAAAGGAATACTCAATACAAAAATTGATTAAATACTTTGCCAACAAAACAAAAACAAGATTCTCAACTTCACACACATATATAACATTTAAATTCGTATAAAGAGGACAAAATACATTTCACCCAATACTAGATTGAAAATGAGAATCATAAAAATCATAAATGATCAATGTCAATAGAAGTAAATATTGCAAATAAAAAAGAAATACTAGGAATATGAAAAGATGCTCTAACTAAGAAATAAAAAAAAGGTTAGGAAAGGGTAGAAGGTAAAGAAATCAAATGGTAGATTAAAAGATTAACACCTATACTATATAATTTCTAACTCATCTCTAAAGTTATCTCTATAATAATTAAATTTCTAATTTTTTCTCTTTTTTTGTACTTTGTTATGGTTAAAAATCTTAAAAGAATAATATAAGTAACAATAATCTAGCTCCACTTTATAATGGGTTAAAAAGAGTTCTAATTTGGAATCCACTTAAGTTTGTAGACATTATCTTCCTATAAATTTAATCCTTACATATTCTTTAAGAATTAAACTATATTATCTATAACTATTCCACATTAGTAAAAATGGTAAAACACCAAGAATAGAACAAGTTATATTATCACATCCCACAAAAGCTAAAGATAACATTGGCATAACACTAATATGATCATACCTAACAGCACTAAAAATTTGATCCAATAGAGCAACATCTATAGCCTAGTGATATGTTCTTCAATTGATGATGGTGATAATTTTCTAGTTATTAAAAAAATTTAATAATAAAATATCTAGTATGGTGGAAGAAGAGAATACAATAAAGATTAAAAAGAAGAGTGAGTCGAAGCACAACAATAGTTAGAATTTTAGATCTAGCAAAAATCTAATACAAATCTAGATCTAAAACAGAATATAGGAATAAAAATAAAAAACATAATCCCAAATATTGAACAAAGCATTATCAACAAACTTTTCCTTCAAGGCATAAATTAGGTATATTAATCAGGGTTAGACACCTTCTTATTTACAAGAATAGATGGACAAAATTTAGTCTCAAATAAACAGTTTATATGCTATAGTATTATAATTAGTGTACTACCTAGGTATGGTAATACATATATTTATAGACTTTACACTTTGAAATATAAAAATTATTATATAAATTTTAACTTCTATTGTCAAGTAAAAGTAAAAAAATTTAATTATTATCTATATTCATCAAGAAAAACTCTTACAATATAATTTTTAGCACTTATATTATTAATATTTTGTCATTTACTATATAAATTACAAAATTAAAAGAAAACTATTTTACTTCTAGAATATTACCTTAGCATTACAAAATAAACACTAAGTGCAAAAAGCATAATACATGGTATCTAGTGAAAATAATACAGGATAAATTTCATTATATCTGCAGTTTTTGCTAACAGTTATATTTAAATTTAAGCATAGTGATATTGATATTGTGTTTTGTATAATTTTAAAATACAAAATAATAATTAATAACTCTTTTCATAAATTCTGCACTAGTAACATTGTAATTTTTAAAATTAGATTTCATAAATAAAATGCTATATTCATCCTATTTAAATCAAACTATATCATTAGTTTAGAATTCATTTGAACTAGATTTTTAAATATATCTGAAGATAAACTTATTATATAACAAAAAATCACAATAACATAATAAATCATGTTACAAGTTTCTCTTTAGTCCAAATTTAATGTTAGATTTGTTACTGATATACCAGGGATTGAGCTTGTGGAAGAATATCTATCAATTGCAATTGAGGCAACATATTGGGATACAACTGCTTAAACATGTACCCTGCCACACCAACAGCTAAACTGGCCACAAAATCTCCATGGTTCAAAGAGAGCTTATAGGATGTTAAGTGTTATTTAGTTTAAAATATTAAATGTCAATGCCTTCAGAAAAACTGCAATGAGGATTGGTAATCCTTGTTTGAAGAAGAAGAGCTCACGACAATTCTATCTTAGGTTATTTGTGGGTTGTAATCAAGCATTAGTGTTTAAGAAAGTTTATGAATTATAAATGTGTATAAAATAAAAGTAATCAATAGAATACTAATATACTTGGAGGTGTGTTATTATAAAAAGTCTAAATATAGTAGAATAAACTAGAATATCCAAGCATATTCTAAACATATAAATTATTTCTTGAGAAAAAAGCTATATTTACAATACAGTAAAATAAAAGCTCATTGTACTAAATGTAATACAGTGAAAAATTACTTTTATTTCTACTTCTTAATTAGAATATGCATTATATAAAATATGTAATAATTTTTTGAATCTAAACAGATAGATTCAATGAAAAAGAAAATATATTGAAGCTTCAGTTAAAAATCTTCAATAAACTAAAAAATGAACTAATGCTTAAGTTGTCTTTTTAATTTGATATATAAAGTAGTTTTATTGGATTGATAAACTTTAATCTTAATAATTGAGTTAATTCAAAATTCTAATTAATCTATCACAATTATTAATGAAAATATTTTATAAGTATTGTGAGGTCAAAGTATATGGCTACGACTGTATACTAATATTAACGTAGTGGGATTTTGGTAACTGTTCGATTGGTTTCAATCCGGAACACTTGCTTTTGTATATAAACTAAGGTTTTTGAGCTAATTAATATGCATATTTTCTGTATTCCTTTTTCATATTCCAAGCATTCACATTAGTGGAGATGAGAGGCACTTTTTATTGTCCTTGAGGAGTGCTTGAATTTGGGATTTTAGTTTAGATCTAGCTTTTGTCTAAATCGTCTAAATCGTCTAAATCTAGTTTTTTCCATTTCCTTTCTTTTGTTATTTCATTTTAGGATTTTGGTTTAGATCTAGCTTTTCTATTGTGTAGATCTCCCTTTCCTTTTAGTTTTTTCTCATTTCCCTTTTTTTATTCTTTCCTTTTCATTCATCTCTATAGCAAAGTAGTAGTTTCCTCCTCTGATTCTGGAGTAACAATTGGTGCAATTGCTTGATGCTATACGGTTGTAATTGAACAACCAAATTTAGTTGATGGCAGCATTCACGGCACATTGTACAACTCTTCTTGCTCTTGGTGCCAATCCTTGCATTAGGCCAAAGTTCTTTTGTGGGAATCCTAAGGATGATGTGTAATATTGATTCGATCACTTCATAGTGATTGCCACATATCATTCTTAGGGATGATACTTAATATTTGTGTGAGTTTCTCACGTGTCTCCAAAGGATAGTACTGTAGTGGTACAATGGTTTGAGTGCAGCCACTCATGGGGATTGGAGTGTTCTCCTAGACATCTTCAAACGCACATTTGAACATGCTGACAATTGTGATGATGCCTTCTAGCAATTGCATCGTCTTCGTCAAAGGCAATCTCAGTCGGTAATGCAATTTAGCATTCGTTTCTGAAACCTCTTGCTTCGTGTGGAGCTAAATATGTTGGAGCAAATCAAACTAAGAATGTTATTGCTAGCACTTCGTCAAGATCTTGTCGGACTTGTGCATGCACTTGCTCCAGCCACTCTTGACGATGCTCTTCACTTGGAACAACATTATGAAACATCGTCTCTTCCACTTCTTGCTACATATCCTTCCGTTCCACTTTCTGTGGGTGATGATTCTGTTCCAATGGAGGTTGACGCTACTGTTGCTCAAGTCCAAAGATAAGGGTGAGGTCATGGTCATGGCCGTGATGTTCACTATTAGGCATGTGATAAAGTTGGTCACATTTATCGGCGTTGTCAGCATTTTTTGGATTGGCAACCTCCATTTCCTGAATGGAGACCTTGGCATTAACAACGTCCTATTGGTGTTACTGCAATGGAAGGTCTGGATACCAAGATGCATCCAAGAAATGAGGAATCGCACAAGTAACGAAGGGACCTTGCACGAATAAATCAATGACTCTTTCATCTTTCTTTTGAAAGTATCATCAAGAGGTTCACTTGGCACCGGTTCATTCAGTATTTACTTTCCAAGCTTGTTTTTATAACAAAAGGTCTCCTATTATTCTCTCTGTATTAGTTGATATAGGTTTGAGTTTATCTTTTATTGCTTGACCTATTGCCACACGTTGCCATCTACACTTGTGTTATATGACCAAGAAGCTGTACAAGTTTTTCTATTGGTCGAAAATGCAATGTGATGTTATTCAGTATATGTGTAATTGTGTTTGGTGCCAACATTGTAATACTCCCTCTCGTGCCATGGAAGGATGGTTGGAGTCAATTATAATTTCTCGTCCATTTGAGTTGGTGGCATTTGATCTTATAGGACCTTTTCCACGATCGACTATTGGCAATGAATATGTTATCATTGTTTCTAACTATTGACTCGTTAGGTGGAAGTTAATGCTCTTGCTAGTGCTTCTGTAACTATTGTTGAATACTTCCTCCTCAATCGAGTGGTGTTCCAACATTTTTGTCTGGAGTGGATTCTTTCGGATAATAGTCCTGCATTTATGGCTAAGGCATTTTGTGTTTTGACAACTCGATTGGGAATACACTACACTTTCACAATTGCTTATCATTCACAATCAGACAGTTTAGTGGAACAGCTCGTTCAGACATTTAAAGGAATGATCACAAAGTACGTGAACTTTCAACATTCGAATTGAGATGGTTATTTGCTATTTTTTCAATATGCATATGTCACAAGGATGTAGAGTTCTATTGGTGCTTCATTATATAAACTTTTATATGGTTATGATCCAATATTACCAACGGAGCTAGGTTTACCTTCGCAATTGCCACTAGCTACCGATGCTAAGTCGTGGGATTAGTATTTGACGAGCATTCTTCTTCTTATCCGAGTAAAGTCTACCGAACACTTAGGTTGCATACAAGTGGGACAACAATAGTGTTATAACTCCCATCATCTTCCACTTACATGTTAGTCCATTTTCCCCATCTTACGGTACATGGTTTATCTAAGGGGCTCCTTGTTCAATGCAAAGGACCGTATCAGGTGTTGCGGCAAGTTGAATTGTAAGTTTATGAGGTTTAGCATAACATTCAACAAGCTGATCTTCTATAAATTGTGCATGTGCAGCAATTGAAACACTTCATACAAAAAGATCAGGAACAACTAATACCACTTATAGATCCATTAATGCCTTCTTTTAATGTTCCTCTAGATCCCAACCCATTTATAAGAGAATTCTAATGGTCTTCCATTATTTCAAGAAGAAAGAATGATGTGAAGTCCAAGTGTACAATTATGATGCCGTATACTAATATTAGCATAGTGGGATTTTGGTAACCATCAGATTAGTTTCAATCCGGACCACTTGCTCTTGTATATAAGCTAAGTTTTTTGGGCTAATTAATATGTACATTTTCTGTATTCCCTTTTCATATTCCAAGCACTCACAGTATAAATTTAAATATTTATTTTACAATTAAAAAATTAAATTACATCAAATTACATATTTTATTTATTCAATTAAAATTTATTTACATAATATACAGGTTACTAATTTGATCTAGATTATTTGATAGGACTTTAATATGGACTTAAGAAATGGAAATTCCCAAAAACCATTCTGTTTTCATAAGCCATTTCAAAATAATCGTTTAAATTTTCTTGTGAAAATTAAGATCAATCAAGAATCTTTCTTTGTCAATATTAAAAGAAAAAACCTTAATGTAAGTTGTCTAAATAAAATAATTATGTGAAGGACAGCCCTTCATGGAGGGGCTGATAATGGAAGGTAATACCCAAGGAGTGCTATTTAACATGAAATCTTCCAGGGGCAACAGGCTCAAGCTCCAATCTACTGAATGGTAGTTGCCAATATTATCTCAAATATTGCATTGTCCATATCATATGCACTGGCACATATATGACATATATATGTCATTTTCGTTCATAGGGGAGATTATATGGTGTTTTTTCCAGCATTTACCCCAGCAACCAAGAATTGCGAGGGTGGGATAAATGCTGGAAAAACCATGTAATCTCCCAGCAATTAGGACCTTCCACCAGATGAACTTGGAAGCCTTAACCAACAACTTTATTTGGCTCTCCAACCTTCTCTTGCAGCATTTTAAGATCCAAACTCTAGATTAAGGCCATGCTATTGATGGATCCTTGCCAGCCATGCCAGGGTCCTTCCATCTTCTTTGAACTTAGTTGGGACTTGGTTATGGAGACTTCATTGATGGTGATGTATGCCAACTGTGGGATCCTGATCAGGGCAGAGTTCATGTTTGATGGCATGAGCAGTAAAGACTAGGCCACCATGATCGAAGCTTAATTCTGGCACAGTGATGGGAGCCAGAATCACTGCTTTTGATGATCCTTGAGGTCGTCAAACCGTAAGCTATATTCTTCACAGCCTTTCTCAGCTCCTTGAGGGGAATGCCCACTCCATTCCTACTGCTCCTACTTCTTGGCTTGAGAAGATTTTGTTTCTGGATTGCTTCCACTGGGCTGGACGTCCGGGATTGGAAACACTCTCATGAGTCTCTTTGGGGCCTCTAGTACAATGTGGTGGCGGGCAGCCTTCTAAAGAGTGAGTTTGAGGACATTAAAGTTTTAGAACTCAATGCTGCAATCTAAGGAGAGGAACTGCAAAAGGAGATGCTAGAACACATCACTCTCCCAGCCAGCATTTGCCAGTGCCAACATTGCAAGCCATCCAGAGATGTAATTTATTTGCTAACATGGTTTGTGTAGGTATAAAAATTTTAGAGTTTAGAGTTTTGTTTTTTGGTTCCTAAAGCATATACCTGAATATATTCTACATTTTTGAAGATATTTAAAACATTTTTCCCAAATATAGACTCAACCACCTTAACAATCTTATAGCACTTAATAAACAGGAAAACACCCAAAGTTTTGCTTGGCGGATCTCTGCTGGAACGTGCAGAGAAATAATAGCAATGCTGTGAGGTGCCAAGAAACGAGAGCCCGAACGCATGCTTGAGCTTGAGCGATCATACACCTCTCTCTGGGCACAACAGCAGTACAGCAGAGAAACAGAAAAGCTGGTCGCTTTGGAAATTGAGCTCGAGACCACCGCAAGTGTTTTGAGCTAATTGGAAGATCGTAAGGCATTCCAAGGAATGGAAACATCTAAAATGGCGGTAGAAGAGTGTAATGGGCATAAATTTCTTGACAAGGACATAACATCTACAATCACAAAAGGAAAGGTGTGACCAAAAATGGGACCGCCTGGAACATGGAAGTCTTTAAATTCACCCACCAGTGCCAGTCCGTACCAAGGCTCTTCGTGTACGAATCGCACATAAGGTTGGAGAGGCAATAGCAACAATGGCAATGCTGTAATTTAAGCAAGGACATTTAACTATTGTTGTGGTCGTGATTCTTAGATTTGCGCAAACAATGACATGTTAACTATATGGTCCCGGACGGTCGAGATGCGAAGGCGCGATGCGGACACGTGGCGTGACCGTATTCGGCGCCCTGTTTAGAACAACTGTGGCTGTTTCTGGTGCCGGCTATGGAGGCCTAGGCTAGTTTCTCGCTGCCACATTGCGTTTTTTTGGCATTACCCCTCTCCTCTCGTCACGCGGCGGACTAGGGTTCCTGGGATCAGCGGTTCCAGGATTTGGATTCGATACATTATTACGGGATTTGCATCCAGGTTTTGGAGCTCCGATTTTAGGGCTTCTCAGGAGCTAGCGATGCGTTTCGGCAGCGCTTGGATCTGCGATATCTAGCTGGGAAAATGCAGGCTGTGGTGATCGTGCTGGGAAGGGGAAAAATTTTGAGCCTCGGGATCAAAACGAAACGCACATGAGATCACTGTGGAATTGTTGCTTTGGAGTGAAGGCGCCTTGTCTTTGCGTGATGGGTGCTACGGAAAGAAATGCTGGATCCACAACTCTCAGCTCAAGGCCCTTCGCAGGAGCTGCTTTAGCAGAGGCTTGGCTAGCCATTTAGTAGCTGCGGGTTCTGTTCATGGCTCGAGAGAGAAGGTACGCGGACAGAGGTGGCCCAGCTAGTGGAATGCATCTCTTCGACTTCAATGAAACTCTCTCGGGAAAGAGGCTACCCGATGACAGGAGGATCGCTCTCGGTAAGTAGATCGACTCGTGTTGGTAGCAAAAACTGTGATTTCTTTTTGTGTTTCTTTCAGATTACCAAATGGACAAGCTCTACAAGGGAAGAGATTCGCCGAAGTCGAGAGCCAAGCGCGAGGAGGGGGAAGTAAGTAGTAGCGTGGTGAAAGAAGTTCTGATTTTTTGGTTGTGGCTAAGTTGTTGTGTTTGCAGACAACTCGGACCAACTCTAGGACGCCTGACAAGAAGATGAACTTCGTGCATGGGGGAAGCGAGTATGTACTCAAGGCTCACAGCGGCAGGGATATGGACTTTCGGCCCCCAAACGTGGTCGCTCGGCTCATGGGTTTGGATACTCTCCCAAACGAATCAGTCCCGGCGAAGCAGGCCAAGAAGAAAGGGGGAGACCAAGTGACTCCAAAGCAGGCAGTGGAGAAACAGTCGAGAAGGCAAAACGAGTTTAAGCAGGCTCCTCCAGCAGCTACAGTGGTACTGCCGGTCCAGGAATCTTACTATGTGGAAGACAAGGCAAAGCTTAATCGTCCTCGGGGTTCGGACAACAAAAAGCGAGGGGCAGCAAGAGAGTTACCAGATGTGTTTGAGATAGAGGAGATGAAGCGGCAGCTAGCTCTCAAACAGATGCTTGTGCGGGAGAAGTTGAACGAAGCGACGCGTTTGCTAACTGGGGAGAAACTCTCAGACAAAAGGTGGCTTGCAGCAAATCAGCAGCTGAATCAATCCAAGGAGTTTTTAGACGCGATCGACTTCTTCCAGACCAACAGAGATGCTTTCCTGAAGTACGTTGAGGATCAGGACTCGGTTCTTGGTAAACATATCGAAAAAACTCCCGGAGTCGCACACAGAAACGTTGCTATTGACAGGCCAGTACCGGAGGGGCTCAGGAATCCCATTGTCAGGAAAGTTATCGAGGGTAGAAGAGAAGATGCACTCAAGAATTTCTCCAGGCATTCCAACTTGGTTGGAGCTGGCGAAGACATCATAAAGAATTTGGTCCCTGACAACCAAGCCCCGACGAGGATAGTTGTTCTCAAGCCGAGTCCGAACCGAAACGCGAGTCCTACCTCGGCCAGTTTTTCTCCAGGACCATATGCAAACAGCGTCCGGGACGAAACTATTCCTTCTAGGAGGGTAACAGAGGCTTGCGATGATATGAGGAGGATTGCGGATACTTCCAGGAATGAAGGCGCTGCCAATCCCAGGGAGATTGCCAAGGAAATCGCTCGTCAAGTCCGGGAAAGCGTGGTGCGAGACTTGGCGAGGAATGCTCTACAAGAACAGGGTGCTGGCAAGAGACTAAACGTGACACTTGATAACTCGGACGGTCCAAGACTCGGCGGTGGAAGTGAATTCTTGAAGGGTGACGGGGTAACAACGCCTACTGGGAGAACTAGTAGGAGACCAAAGCCTCAAGTTGAGGCTGTGGAGGATACAGGCTTCAAGGCTTCGCTTTCTTCAGTACAGAAAAAACCAAGTCGTCCGAGGCAGCAAGCTTCTGGGAGTTCTCCGCCAATGCCACGACCTGTGTCGAAGGGCATCGTTGTCTTGGTGCCTGACCAGTCCGTTAGCAGCCGGATAAGTAAAGTCTCGGAAGCACAGAACAGGGAGATAGTGTCTTCAAGTGGCATAAGCAAACAGATGGTAAGGAAGGATAGAATTCGAAAGAATCAACAAGTATTGCCCGAGACATCTCACAAGCTTGGCGATTCTTTCCGGAAAGCTAGAAGCCAGCCTTCTGAAGCTAGGAAAAACAACGTAGATCTCACTAACAGGGATTTTACAAATACTGTACAAGACGATGCGGGTGCTAAGGTAGGGGATTATAGTTTGGATAGTGAGGCAGTTCCCGGTAGTGACTTGCTGGGATATGGGGGAAGTTTTCTTCTGAAATCTTCTGGATTCGAGTCACAGGGGGAAAACGAGGCTTCTCTTGAGTGTAGCGATTCAAGGGACACGTTAGAGTCCGAGTATACAGCAGACATCGGTGTTTCGGAAGCAGTATCCCAGCCAGAGACAGATATTTCGAGATCGCCTTCGGCGTTTGTTTCGTCAAATGACAGCGTTCCCACAGTTTCTGCCAGTCCGTGCGAAGAAGAAACTGATTATAGCAAGCAGTCGGTTACTGAAACTTCACATTTGTCTTCGGAAGTTTCAAGCTGGCGTCACAAAGAGGAGGTTAGTCAACATACTATTTCTTGTCTTTTTTTTTTCTTTCTCGGATTGATGGCAAGGCCAGTTGCTGCAGGTTTCGCAAGAAGAGGAGGAGCTCGTTAAAGCCAGCCCGACGACAGACGTCGTCGAAGCTGTGGACGTTGATGAGGCATCCATAAGCAGCGACAACAGTGGACAACCAAGTCCAATATCCGTTTTGGAGTCCTCTTTTGAGGAGAGTCCTGGTCATGTTGACTTCGATACGATCAGCTCGGAACTGGAAGGTGAGTTCTCCTTTTCTGCTTGAACGCAAACAGAGACTTTGTTTCTGGCAGAGCTGCGAATTCATCTCCGTCGCTTGAAGTGGGATGACAACGATCAAGAAGATCTTGAGATTTCGGACGTGGTTGTGGACAAGGTTGTTGTGGAAGAGAAACAACACCCCGAGCTCGAGACAAGTGTAAGCTCGAACGACACTGGCCACCTCCAATGGCTGGAGCTGGAAAAGTGCAAGGAGGAGGACGGCCAGAAGGTCTACGTGAAGAACATCCTTCTCGCGTCAGGCTTGATCAAGAACAGTGGCAGCGACAGCTTTTTGGTGGAGCAGCACTCTCAGGCGCATGCTCTGGACCCGATGCTGTTCCAGCAGCTGGAAGGATTCTACAGGGCCCAAGCCGAGGACGTCTCCACAGCAGAGACGACGAAGATCTCGAGCATGAAACGGCGGCATCTCTTCGACATGGTGGACGAGATCTTGACACACAAGTTCGTGTGTGATCCGTGGCTTTCGACTGTCCGGACTGTTCCTGGCGGAGGACTCCTGGTGGCCGAGGTGTGGTCGACGCTCTCGGATTACGTCGTGTATCCCCAGGGTGAAGATTTACAGCACACGGTGGAGAATCTGATCGAGAAGTATTTGATGAAGGGTGATCGATGGATGGAGCTCCAAAATTTCGTGGAGGCGATAGGCGTGGAGGTGGAGGCCGAGCTTCTCAACGAGCTCTACGAGGAGTGCTTGGATTTATAGCGACAGTGTTACACACAGAGAGTTTGAATTTAAAATGGCAGCATATTCATGTGAATAATACACTCTGTTTTCTAGGGCTCTTGGCTACGCGGGTTTAGGGCTTTGTGATGCTGAGAAGCTTGTGCTCGAGGCGCGCGATCGCGGCGTGGGCTGTCAAGAGGTTTGTAGCTGCGCCGAGTGATTTGCTACCGAGAACCGGCGCTTGGATCGGGGAAGATGGGAGATTTGAGAGGAACTGCCTCGATAAGGTGGAGATCAACAAGGGATCGAGCTACATTCATGTGGATTCGCTGACCGGAGAGGGAATTTGGCTGCCCGGTCACGATGGCGACGAGATTGAGATCGAGGCGAGCAGCGTGAAGAAGAAGAGGAGAAAGAAGATGAACAAGCACAAGCACAAGAAGCTCCGACGGAGAAATCGCCATAGCAAGAAGAAGAAGTGATAAAAAACCTCTTTTTTCCTCTTTGAGAAAGCAAGCGCATTTTTGTTTAGGGCTTTTGCTCTCTTTGATGAGGGTTAGGGCTTGGGAAGTGGAGGCGCTGATCGGCGCAAGGGCAGGGCGGCTCGATCGATTGGTAGATTCATCTCCGCGAAGAAATGCCTCCGAAAGCCGCCGACAAGGGGTCCAAGGAGAAGCAGAAGGCCGATTTGGCGAAGAAGCAGAAGCTCGTGGAGGACAAGACATTTGGGCTCAAGAACAAGAACAAGAGTAAGAATGTCCAGAAGTATGTGGCGAGCCTCCAGCAATCCGTGCAGTCTCGTGTCAAGCGCGAGGAGGATCCCAAAGCTGCTCAGAAGGTCTGGATTTTGTTGGAACGTGGGTTTCCCTCTCTCACCGGGGATTTGTTTTGGGAAATTCGCAGAAAAAGAAGGAAGAGGAAACTCAGCGGGAGAAGGAGCTGAATGAGCTCTTCAAGGTTGCCATCAGCCAGCCGAAAGTTCCAGTTGGTGAGTGTCTGCAAGAAGCTTTTTTCCCCACGCTATTATACGTTAAAACCAGTAGCAGCTGTACTCGATTTCAGGTGTCGATCCAAAGTCAGTCGTTTGCGAGTTTTTCAGGAGGGGACAGTGCGCCAAGGGATTCAAGTGCAAGTACTCTCATGATCTCAATGTGGAGAGAAAGGGAGAGAAGATCGACCTCTACAGTGACCAGCGTGATAATGGTGAGTTGTCTTAGCCCGAGCTTTTCTATTCTGATATTCCTTTCCGTGCTCGTGAGCAGAGACCATGGAAGAATGGGACCAGGAGACGCTGGAGAAGGTTGTGGAATCCAAAGGGAACGAGTACATGAACAACAAACCAACCGAGATAGTATGTCTTTGGCTTTTGTTCTGGGATCTTGTAGTAACGTTGCAAACTTTCAGGTGTGCAAGTACTTCCTGGATGCCGTTGAGAAGAAGCAGTATGGCTGGTTCTGGGTGTGTCCCAATGGTGGTAAAGACTGCCATTACCGACATGCGTTGCCACCAGGGTACGTTCTGAAGTCTCAAATGAAGGCGTTGCTGGAGGAGGAAGCTGAGAAACTAAGCATTGAAGAGGAGATCGAAGAACAGGTACTCTTTGGATGAGCTTTTTACGTGCTAAGAGCTCTGTTTCCCTGTTGCAGCGAACAAAGGTTTCGACGACCACCCCTCTAAATGCTACGATCTTCAGCGAATGGAAGAAGAGAAAGGAGCAGGAAAGGGAAGCGATGTTGGCACAGAAGAGGGCTGAACGAGCGAAGAATGACAGAATGAGGTATGGTGTGGTTTCCACTTTTAGAGAGCTAATTCGTTTCTGTTGTTGCAGTGGAAGAGAACTCTTTGCCTCTGACGCAAGCTTGTTCGTCGACGATTTGGAAGCTTGCGACGAGTATGAGAGAGACGAAGAGGAACCCGGAAGTAGCTCCAAAGCTCAGGATTCGAAGGTAACTCCGGCTATGGGAGCTTGTAGATGTCTCAAAGTCTTTGTTTTTCATTGCAGGCAACTGATACCGCGGTAACTGCTGCTGCTGGATCGTCGTCAGCGTCTGCGGATCCAGCCGAGATTGACGAGGACGACGAAGCGATTCCAGACGTTGAGGACGATGATCTGGACGAGGACGAGCTCAACGAGTTGGAAGCTAGGCTAGCTAGTTCGGGCGTAGGTGGCGATACTTAGACAAAGTTCCCGAGATTCACGGTGGCTTTTATTAAACCCTCGGCGAAATGTTTGTTCTTCGTTCTTCCTGGCAATTGGAAAGCTTTTGAAAATTCCAGAGCATCAAAAGGTACAAACTAGAAAGATCACTGCTTATTCCGCCCAAGTTTAGATCAGTGATGACCACCTCCTCCCTATAGAATAGAAAATGTAAAGATTGTTTCAATGTAGCTTCGCTTACTCTGGGTTCCCATTTGTGACGAAATCCCTGAGCGAGAGAGAAAAGAGAGAGAGATCTCAGCGTCTAGAGGTGAAAATCTAGTCTCTAGAGAGCTTACCAGCAGCACATCGCCGTCTTCTTTGAATCGATAGAAGATCCAAAACCTGGGGAGGCAAAATAATTTTTTTCCCATAGATCGATCACACTAGAGAGACTCACCACATCACCGCACACATGTAGCGCCCCGTTAGAACTTGCCAGCGCTTAGGGCTTGGGCCATGGATGGGGATGTTCGTGGGAGGCTCCCATGGATACGGAGGGCCCGAGCTCGCCATAGCCAACGCACGGGGAAGAGAATCGAAACGCAGACCTATTTTGTCTAGCCGGTAGATTGGCTGGAATTGAGCCGGCGACCTCGTGTCGCTTAAGGACAGGGCGGCTGGAGTGTCTGTTTACACCGAGGCTTACGCCCAGATACCCTTACCCTTTGTGTACTCTCACACTCTCTCATACACGCACACACTCACACGCACACAGGGGCGTCACTCGGGCGCTACACTGGCACTGGCGCTTAGGGTTTCGATGCGCGGGGGCAGGGTCTAGGGGCAGCGCGGCATCGGCCAGCGGCATCGATGAGTGTGAGTGGTTTCGTCGCCTATGGCGCGCCAGCAGCTGTGATTCTAGCTCTAGGTTTGGTTTGTGGTGTGGCAGCAGTGGCGGCGGCGGCAGAGCTCGGCCAGCCGATTGCGAGAGGGGTTTCCGAGAAGCGATCAGTGGTGAATGCGGTGGGAATGGACTAGAGAGGGGATATGTGTACATGCTTGAGCTCGTTCTTCATGGGAAACTGCTGGAGTGGAACTAGCTTGGTTTCGTCACACGGCAACGCCAGGAATTCTGGTGAGTCTTCCCGAAATTCAAGCGCAAGCTCGGTTTGTTTCGTTTTACCTTTTTTCCTTTTTCCCTCTCTCTCGCTTAAAAGCTTTGTGACTTCGAGCAGGTCAAGTCGAGCCAGCCACAGAGCCTAGCCAGGCATCCGAGAAGGGGTCCTTGTCCGCCAATGGGTCAGTGAGTGACCCCTCCAATCCAGGTTCCACCGAAGTCAGGCAAGGGGCTCATCTTCGAATATTTAGCTTCACCGATCTGAGATCCGCCACGCGGAACTTCCGACCCGACAGTCTGCTGGGTGAAGGGGGATTTGGAAGTGTTTTCAAGGGATGGATAGATGAGAATGGGACAGGAGCTGTCAAGCCTGGAACAGGACTAGTTGTAGCGGTGAAGCAGCTCAATCCCGAGGGGTTGCAAGGACACAGAGAGTGGCTGGTAAGAACTTGGATGATATTTAACTCCAACAGGAAAAAAAAACAAATGTTCTTTTGCAGGCAGAGGTGAATTTTCTTGGGCAGCTCCATCACCCGAATCTCGTCCGGTTGATTGGCTACTGCGCCGAGGATGATCAGCGGCTCCTTGTTTACGAGTTCATGCCTCGCGGAAGCCTCGAGAATCATCTGTTTAGACGTAAGCTTGTCAGTTTTCTTTCGTGCTCATCCAACCAGTTCGTGATCTCTTTCTTGTAGGTGCCGCATTGCCGCTTCCGTGGGCCACCAGGATGAAGATCGCGCTCGGGGCTGCAAAGGGTCTAGCGTTTCTTCACGAGGGCGCTTCCAGGCCAGTTATTTATCGAGATTTCAAGACATCCAACATTCTTCTGGACCATGTACGTGTGCTGCCGCTGTGATAGGATTTTCCGGTTTAGTTTACACGACTTATTCTCCAGGAATACACTGCCAAACTGTCGGATTTCGGTTTGGCAAAGGATGGTCCGGAAGGTGACAAAACGCACGTTTCGACGCGCGTAATGGGGACTTATGGCTATGCAGCTCCAGAATACGTAATGACAGGTACTTTTTCTTCTCGTTCTTGCTCGAGTGAAGCTCTCTTTCGTTTCTTCAGTCGTTTCGACGATCTTGCGAGAGTGAGAGCTTGCGACTCATGCCTTTCCGGCTTTGCAGGTCACTTGACACCTAGGAGCGATGTATATAGCTTTGGCGTTGTTTTGCTGGAGATCCTGACGGGGCGACGATCCATGGACAAGAACCGGCCGAGCGGCGAGCACAACCTGGTGGAATGGGCCAGACCGTTCCTGAGCGAGAAGAGGAAGCTGTTCCGGCTCATCGACCCCCGCCTCGAGGGGCACTACTCGATCAAAGGCTTGCAGAAGGCGGCGATGCTGGCGCACCAGTGCATCAGCCGGGACCCCAAGAGCAGGCCGCTGATGAGCGAGGTGGTGGTGGCTCTGGAGCCGCTCCAGAACCCGAAAGACATGGGCAGCTCGTCCTACAACCATCACTCGAGCTCCGCCGCCGCAAACTTTAGATACCACCCGCAGTTCGTGCAGCAAAACGGGAGCCACCACCAGCACAGGAATGGCAACGGCAACGCGAGGGCGGCGCAGATAGCCACGTACCAGCAGCGATCCCCGCGGCCATCCTCGTATGGTAAATGAAAAAATGGAGAGGGCATGGAGCGATCCCAGCCAGCATTCTCGCGCTCTCCTTGTTTCTCTTTCATCTCTCGTCCAATATCTTCGCCTCTCTCGCTCGCTCTCTTCCTTCTTTCCCCGTGTTATGGGCCTCTCGACGTAATGTTGTACTTTATTGGAATGGAATGCTATCTAGGCTTTTAGGATGATATTTAGGGTTCGTGGGCCTTTTAGGGTTCTTGGGCTAATAAGTCACAAACGAGCAGGAGAGGGATTCCAAGCTCTGAGGTAGG
This sequence comes from Selaginella moellendorffii, assembly GCF_000143415.4. Lineage (NCBI taxonomy): Eukaryota > Viridiplantae > Streptophyta > Lycopodiopsida > Selaginellales > Selaginellaceae > Selaginella > Selaginella moellendorffii. Next base: position 4,246,826 of record NW_003314264.1, on the reverse strand, counting down.
CTAGCTCTAGAACCGAGAGATTTGTGACACGAATCAATGAGCAGGGCGAGCGCGCTCAACTACTGCGTGAACCAGGTCCGGCGGTATGACTACAAGAACTACCTGTGCTTGCTCCAGCTCCCGCGATCTGGTGGCCTCCGCGATGCCGCCTTCGCGCTGCGCGCATTCAACGTGGAGACGGCCACCGCCAAGGACACCGCCCGCGACCCCAGCCTCGCCACGCTGCGCCTCGCCTGGTGGAAGGACTCCATCGACAAGCTCTTCTCGCGCGCCGCGGCCACGCCCGAGCACCCGGTGCTCTCCATGCTGGATCATGTCAACCGCGAGCGCCGGCTGAGCAAGCACTGGTTCTCGCGGATCATCGACGCCAGGGTCGCCGACGCGGAGCTCTCGGCGCCGCCCAGGGACGTCGGGGAGATCGAGCGCTACGCCGAGAGCACCGCGTCGGCGCTGCTCTACCTCACGCTCGAGGCCGCCGGGGTGAGGAGCACCAAGGCGGATCACGCGGCCTCGCACACGGGCAAGGCCGCGGGGATCTCGCTGCTGCTCGAGGCCACCGCGCACCACAGCGCCAAGCGGGTTTGCTACATCCCGGTGGAGGTGGCGGTGAAGCACGGTGTGTCGCAGGAGGATTTGTATCGTGGGGTGCGCGGGGACGAGGGCGTTGCGCGCGCGGTGTTTGAGGTGGCGTCGGTGGCTCACGCGCATCTGGAGAAGGCTCGGGCGCTGGCCAAGGACGTGCCCAGGGAGGCCTCGCCGGTGATGCTGCCGGCGGTTGCCACGGACGAGTTTCTAGCGACGCTCATGAGGTCGGGCTTTGATCCGTTTGATCCCAGGTTGCGGCGGGGGGTTTGCGGGGTGTCGCCGCTGTGGATGTTGCTCAAGTTGAAGTGGCATTCGCTCAGGGGGTCCTATTGATTCTCTTTTTGCTCTTGGTTTTCGAGAAAACCTTATACTTTTCTCTACCGTGTGCTCTTGATCACCGAGCTTTGCTCCACTTTAAGAGTCGAAGTCCTTGGAACTGCGATCCTCATGTCCGCTGGTACCTTGTCGCCAACTCTGAGCTCCACAACGTTGCCAAGGACTAGCTCCCTGGCTGCCAAGTCGGGGATCCAGTGACCAGCGAAGAACTTTGGCGTGCTCTGGTTGCATCTCCTTGAGCACGTTCAGCACACACTCGGCATTGGTCTTTGCCATACAAACTGTGTTTAAATTTCGATTATAAGGGATTCAGTTGGTGCGTCGCTTGCTCATCAGAGCAACAGTAGCTGGTCATAAGATTCAATAGTTGAAGAAATGCTGCAAGAGAGGAAAAGAAAAAAAGCTTAGCGAGTTTCTCAAATAATTGTCAAGAAAAAACGAGAAGAAAACTAGGAAAAGGTTATCTAGTTGTCACAGGTGCGAATACTGAGAGTTTAGAAATCGCTTTTGTCATAAAGATAAACTTACTGACACCATTCCTGATTGCCTACATAGATATCTGAGAAATACCCACAAAATACAATAAATTTAAGTTACCTGAACGAGGGAATAACTAGTGGCATGATAGGAAATTTGTCCAGCGCCGGGAAATCTATCTTCTTCTAAATATGTGGTCCTATTCCCTTTTTCTTGAGGAGGAAAGAAACGTTCCAACGTTTCTTTGCGTCATTTGGGTGGGGACGCTGTCGATGATCTTCGCCGCGCGCGGCGGCGAAATAAAATCCCATATGGTGCGCGAGATCCTGCAAATCTCAGTCAGACTCAAAGGTAGACGTATCATCTTCCTGCACGAAGGACCAACAAATTGGGCTCGTCATCGTTGACGGAGTCAATGGATTTTGCTCTGTTGGACACGGAAATCTGGTCAGTCAAGGAATCCCAACTCTTTTGCTCTACTCTTCTTTTAACCTCTTCTCTCGAAATATCTTCAGTCGCTTGTCACAAAGGGAGAAAGAAAAGGGATTTATGATCTAAAAAAAAGGACAAAAGTATAATTATAATTGATAAAACCAAAATGTTTTATTGTCCAAAACTCTGGACAGGAAACTCATTAACAAAGTTTACCAAATAGCAAATTATTCACGATTGAAACTCCTTGGTTGACCCTTTGAGACTGGCAGCGCCATTCTTGTTGTCCACCTTGGTGTCCCCTGTGTTGTCACTGGTACTCTGCCTAATCCATGTAGTGTCATACTGGCGATGTAACTTACACCGGAAAGATCCCTTGTGGGTCGTGGGCGAACAAATACAAGCAGGCATCCTCTGACAAAAACCTTAAACAAGAATAGGGCTTCTTAATTTAATTCCAGGTATTTATTGACTACCATCTTTATAAAAATAGCCTGTTTCTAACGTAAACTCGGCCTTTGTCTCCCGACGTCGACGACTGCTGCGGCGGGCCGAGGCAATTGTACTGGATGCAAAATGTGCATGTCGTTGGCAGCGGGATGGTATGCCAGGTTGATGTTTGGGATGTAGTTGTGCTCCACAAACTCCTGCGGTACCACCCTGACCATTGCTGGGACGTGTTGCATGCCTCAGGGACCCCAGAACCTGGACCGGCCCCGAGAGCTGGTTCTGCTGGAGGAGGAGGTTGCCGTTCCGGAAGCTGAAAATCTCTGGTGAGCCTCAGGTCGAGAAGCGCCGGGCGGTGCAGGGTGGCCATCCCCTGGATTGTCCCAGTGAGGCAGTTCTTGGCCAGCAATAGATACTCCAGAGTTCCTGGCAGCGAAGGGATCGGCCCCGTGAAGCCGAGGTGGATGAGCGGGGCCAAGAAGAGTGGCAGCAGACCGGACATGGAGTTCAGCGTGTTGAGATTCCACAACAAGGTAATTGCTATATATTCAATAACTGGGTCCTGGAATTGGTTTGCGGAGTGTCGCCACTGTGGATGTTGCTCAAGTTGAAGTGGTATTCGCTCAGAGGGTAGCAAACGGTTTCCTCGAGGATGAACTTTTCGAAATACCTGGCCTCATGCCCTTTGGTCATATCAAACAACAGAGAAGCTGCAAACAGCTTTTACACACTTTCATTTCATATATGGCCTTGAGACAGTGTTGCTGATTGAGCTGTGCTTGCCAACATAGAGGAAGCTGATCCATATACATCAATGTCAGTCACTTCCATTACACAACGAGTGAAACAGTTGGTATGTTTGGATGAGGATCAAGACCTTGCAGTGTTACATATTCAAATATCACAACATTGGGCTGCCTTGGAGCATTCCCATCAATGATGGTAGATGTTCCTACTCTGAGATTTGTTTGGCAGCTTGATGCAACAACTATGCACTGTGCAAAGTTCCATGGATTGCTCTATATGTATTTGATATTGTAAGTACTAACTCTTATCTTCTAACAAAGTTCAAACGATGTGTATTACTGAATCCGATAAATGCAGCCTTGTCTCCTACTGTGAATGCATCAATGAAATATTAAGTTCAAAATCTAAATTACGTGATTACAAGCCTCTTAGCCTAAAGTCCAATTGTCTTTTCATGAATTATAAAAATTTCATCTCTAACCTAAATGTTGCATGACTTGTACTCGATGGGTTAAGTTAATGTATGTTATGAGCAGTCTTCTTCTTCTTGTCAAAGCTTGCAATCAACCCTGATTAGCCTTTGTTTTGTTGATTAGCCCTATGAAGAACAAGAGTTTAGACAAATCAACAAGTCCTTCAAATTTATGATTGGCTTACCAAATTATGTTGTAATGCTGATTTATTTACTCCTCCCTATTTCAAGCCACAAAACACATCAAATTGCTGGGAAAGAAAATGAATACCACACTGAAATAAAATTATTGAGAACTTCATTTATAAAAAGTTCCGTTTTATGAAATCTGTATCCTCTATGGTCCTTCATATGGAAAACTTTAGTAATGGTTGAAAATCATGGTCTCTTTCCTTTTTGAAGTATTTGCATCACACTTCTTGACACAGATTGGACAAAGAGTATCACATACCTAATGCAAATTGGACTAAGAGTACCTCTTTCAGCTTTTTTTTTTCCTACTGTTTTTTCCTTCATAAAGTTCAACACAAACTAGAGTATATAAATCTAGAATAACTATTTATATGTAGAGCATATTGAAAGAAAGTAGATCTCACTAGTCTAGAAGCTCAATTCCTTTATATATATATATATCTCCCACACTGGCAAATCATATAAAGCACTAATTGTTGGCATCCTTGGGGTTTGTTGTTGTTAAAGAGGAGAAGAAGCCCAATGAAGAAGGTTATGAAGTGGTAAGAAAGCACAATTTTCTTGTAACATTTTTGTTATTTATAAGCTTTTTCCATACACTTCAAGAATTACAATAGTAATAAAAATTAACATCCTAAGTGAATTTCTGTTAGTTTTCCTCTTGCTGGTATCAAAATACACTTATTAAAATTAACAAGGAAAAATAAAGGAATCTAGACATCCCAAAAAGTAATCATTTATAAGTAGGGATTAATAGTGCTATCGTACTTACATTTTCTACACACTTTTAAGAGACACAATGACCATGATACCACACACCCAAACTTCAACCACTGTGATTTGGTACATGTCAATGCAGACTGAGATCTTTGGAACAAGATCTTTTTGCACATGCAAGAAGTACATATGACCTTAGAAGATCATCTGGATCACTTCCAACCAGAATTTGGATATGTAAAAGGTCTTTGGCAAACTTTTCAACAGGGCACAATAAGCCCAAACCTCTCACAGCCACACTGGAGGATGGGGATGCTGCCCGCTTACATTGAGAGCCCACAGCTTTGCAACACCCCATGAACACCAATAGGAGCACGTGCCAACCTCAAACAACAAGCGAGACTTCAAAAAGGACATCACTCATCCAACATTTGATGCCGGGGAACAAGATGCTTAGAAGACAGTGCTTGCTTCTGAGTCCCTTTATGTCTGTTGTTTTGTGCCTCTGTGAAGCAATTGACAAAAAATGTGATGACCCATATGAAGGTTTTCACAGGATCATGTTGAGAGAGAGAGAGAGAGAGAGAGAGAGTGAGTGAGTGTGTCTTTGCCATGACATCCAGCGAAGTAGCAAGAGGCGTGGTCGCGGTGCCTCCTGCAGGCATCTCCACGCTCGGCCATCGCCAAATCGCGACTCTTCTGCGCCAATGTGGTGATTCCAAGTCCCTCCCGCGAGGGAAGCTCTTGCACCGCCGCCTGGCCGCCACCCTCGACCTACGCCACCACCCCTTGTTCAGCAATCTCCTCATCCTCATGTATGGCAAGTGCTCCAGCCTCCCGGACGCATGGTCCGTCTTCCACGATCTTGTCCACAAGAACGCCTTCTCCTGGAACATCATGATCTCGGCGCTCTGCGCAAACGGCGAGAGCGCGCGAGCGATTCATCTCTTCCTCGCCCTCGCCAGCGATTCAGTCGTCCGCCCCACCCACGTCTCGTTCGTCGCCGCGCTCGCCGCCTGCGCCAATTGCCGCGATCTCCAGTCGGGCATCCGGATCCACGCCCAGATCGTCGCCGCGCCACCCGCGATCGCGAGCAATCCAGTCGTGTGCTGCGCCCTCGTAACCATGTATGGGAAATGCGGCAGCCTGGCCGACGCGCGGAAGGTCTTCGATGACATGCCGCGCAAGACGATAGTCGCCTGGAGCGCGATGCTGGCTGCTTGCACCAGAAATCCCGATCAGGGCGGGCTCCCCGCTGCGATCGAGCTCTATCGCCAGCTCCGGGATGCCGGCATTGGCGCGGACGAGTACGTTTTCATCAGCGTTCTTGATGCCGCCGCCAAGCTGGGATCCTTGAAGGAGGGCAAAGTGATCCACGGGCACATTCTCGAATCGGGACTGGACGCGCATCCGGATGTCGCTGCTGCGATCGTCAACATGTACGGGAAGCTTGGCCGCTTGGATCTGGCAATGGAAGTGTTTGATAGGATGGAGGAGAAAAAGTTGGCTGCCTGGAACACTGCGATTGCCGCAAATGCCCATAATGGGCAGTTTGGAGCTGCGATTGCTCTGCTGTGGAAGTTGGATCTGGAAGGGATCAGGCCGGATATGGTGACGCTGATTGAGATCCTGGCAGTGTGTTCTTGGAAGCAGGATATAGCACAGGGTATAAAGATCCACGAGCGTATTTGCTCGTGTGGCTGGGAGCGTAATGTTGTCGCTGGAACCTCTATCGTCAACATGTATGGAAAGTGTGGCAGAATCAAGGAAGCAAAGCGTGTTTTTAATCAAATGCACGTACGCGATGTTGTGACTTGGAACGCTATGATCTCCGCGCTTGCCCACACCGGGCATTGCAGAGAGGCCATCGATCTCTACAAGAAGATGGACATTCAAAGAAATTCGAGCAGTTTCATGAGCGCCCTCGGTGCTTGTGCATTGCTAGGATCCCTGCAAGACGGCAAACAAATCCATGCCGAGATCATTGCGAGATTTGCCAGCTTGTCTCATCGATTTCTCGAGACTGGAGTGAGTAATGCGATGATCAACATGTATGCAAAATGCCAGCAAGCAGTCGAAGCAAAGAAAGTTTTTGATTCATTAAAATTTAGAAATGTGATCACTTGGAACGCTACTATTGCAGCATTTGCCCAAAACGGGTATTTCACAGAAGCCCTTGACTTGTACGATTGTATGGTTAAGAAAGACTCGTCCGTGCGTCCAGACAATGTGACATACGTGAACGCTCTCCACGCTTGCGCGGGACTGGGATGGATCGTCCAGGGCAGGGATCTCCACTCGCGAATCGCCGCGAGCGAGTGGAGCAGCGACGCAGTGGTGATGAACAGCGTGATGAGCATGTTTGTGCGGTGCGGCAGCCCAGGCGAGGCCAAGCGCGTCTTCCAGGGCTTGAAGAACCGCTCCGCAGTGTCCTGGACGATCGCGATCGCTGCCACTGCGCAGCAAGGGAGCAGCAACGAGGCCGTGGAGCTGTTCTTGGGAATGATCCAAGAAGGCCTGGCCCCGGATTCCTACGCATTCGCAGGGATTCTCTTCGCATGCAGCCATGGAGGGCTTCTCGACACCGGATGGAGCTGCTTCACGTCGATGCGGCAGGATTTTGGCGTGGATCCGGGAGCCGAGCACTACGGCTGCCTGATAGATCTTCTGGGTCGCGCGGGGCGATCGAATCAAGCCAAAGACCTCCTCCTCGCCATGCCCTTCTCTCCGGATGATATTTCTTGGACGGCTTCCGTGTCTATTAGGTGATCACTGTGGCGCGGCTCGAGATTCAAGAATGGCGGCAGTGGCGTCTAGGATCGCTGGAGTGAAGGGACTGGCGGATGCTGGGATCGCCATGGTGCCCGGTGAGTACCGCAGGGATTCAGATCCACGGCAGTGCGTGGAGATCGAAGAAATTCCTGTGATCGATCTGTCCGATGTGGAGAAGTGCTCCCCTGCTCGGATATTGGCGATTGACTCCATCCGGAGCGCGTCTAGAGACTGGGGCTTCTTCCAGGTACACGAGATCGCTCACCATTGATTGAAATTCCACTTTGTTCTTCCAGATTGTCGGCCATGGTTTTCCAGAAGAACTCATGGCGAGCATGATGGAGCTCGTCCACGACTTCTTCCGCCTTCCCATCGAGGATAGGTCCGTGTACTACTCCGAGGATAGCTCCTCAAAGTTTCGGATGGGGACGAGTTTCATCCCGTCCAAGGAGACGCGACGAATGTGGCAAGACTTTCTCCACCAGGCGTGCTATCCTCCCTGCGAGATCGCCCAGCTCCCGACTAAGCCTCCATCCTACGTGAAGATCTCGACCGCTTACGCAGAAGCCATGAACCGGTTGTCGAAAAGAGTGCTTGGATTGTTCTCGGAGTCACTGGGACTGGAAAGTGGTGCTCTGGAGGAAGCTTTTGGAGGGGAGAGGCATACGATGAGGATGAACTACTATCCACCTTGTCCGGAGCCGGAGCTTACAATCGGACTGGACGCTCACGCGGATCCAAACGGTTTCACTATACTCCAGCAGGACACCAGGGTGAAAGATGGCCTCCAGATTCTACACTGTGGAGCGTGGGTGCCGATCAAACCTCTGCCTGGCGCCTTTGTTGTCAACATTGGAGATCAACTTCAGGTAAGCTTCCCTTTGATCGTCATCGTCGTGCATGCATGAGATTTGCAGGTTTTGATTTTGTGTTATTCATCAGATTCTTTCCAATGACGTGTACAAGAGCGTGGAGCACCGAGTAGTTGTCAACTCGGAGCGAACTCGAGTCTCCATTGCTTCGTTCTATGGGCCAGCGGAAGATAGCCATATTGCTCCGATGGCGCAGCTGGTCACTGACGACGCGCCTGCTTGCTTCAAAGAAAGCGCCTATGGAAAATACCTTCAATCTTTCTACGCTTCAAAACTAGATGGCAAAGCAGCCATTAAGACTGTGAGGTATTAAGCTTTGTCTCTTTTCAATCTTGAAGTTGGAGGTGGTGCATCTCGCTTAAGTTATGGTCGTCCCACTCATTTCCATCCCTCCCTTAGAATGGGGTTGCTCTCAATCTTGATTTGATCTAACATATATCAAGCTGAAACTTGGTGATGTGCTGGAAAGAAAGAAAGTGTAGAAGACTTTGCATGTAGTGAAACAAATCAAGGAGTTCTTCCCGATGTTTTCTTTCCTTGCGGCACATCAATAA